>NW_027476404.1:0-250625 GCF_051020955.1 Megalopta genalis | reverse complement strand
CAAATGCAGGCGAAACAAACGCTTTAGCATCAAATCCATGCGAATCACATAATTTAGATTCAAATTCATGCGAATACACATGGTTTAGCTTCAATTCATGCGAAACAAACGATTTAGTTTCAAATACTTGCGATATGAGTGATATAGCTTCAAATACTTGCGATATAAGTGATATAGTTTCAAATGCTGGCAAAATAATCGAGTTAGCTTCAAATACATGCGAAACATATGATGTAACTTCAAATCAATGCGATGTAGAAGGTTTGGCTTCAGATCCACGGGAAACAAATGATTTAGTTTCAAATACTTGCGATATAAGTGATATAGCTTCAAATGCAGGCGAAATAAACGAGTCAGCTCCAAATCCATGCGAAACACGTGATGTAGCTTCAAATCAATGCGATGTAGAAGGTTTAGAAATCAAATCCATGCGAAATAAATCATTTAGCTTCAAATACTTGCGATATAAGTGATATAGCTTCAAATGCAGACGAAATAAACAATTTAGCTTCAAATCCATGCGGAACACATGATATAGCTTCAAATCAATGCCATGTAGAAGTTTAGCATCAAATCCATGCGAAACAAATTATTTAGCTTCAAATACTTGCGATATAAGTGATATAATTTCAAATTATGGCGAAATAAACGAGTTAGCTTCAAATCCATGCGAAACACATGATGTAACCTCAAATCAATGCGATGTAGAAGGTTTGGCATCAGATCCACGGGAAACAAATGATTTAGCTTCAAATACTTGCGATATAAGTGATATATCTTCAAATTCTGGCGAAATAATCGAGTTAGCTACAACTCCATGCGAAACCAGTGATGTAGCTTCAAATCAATGCGATGTTGAAGGTTTAACTTCATATCCATGTGTAGCAAGCGATTTAACTTCAAATACTTGCGATATAAGTTGTCTAGCATCAAATGCTGGCGAAATAATCGAGTTAGCTTCAAATCCATGCGAAACACATGATGTAGTTTCAAATCAATGCGATGAAGCTGGTTTAGATTCAAATCCATGCGAAATAAATGATTTAGCTTCAAATACTTGCGATGTAAATTATATAGCTTCAAATGCTGGCGAAATAAACGAGTTAGTTTCAAATCCATGCGAAACCAATGATTTAGCTTCAAATCAATGCGATGTTGAAGGTTTTACATCAAGTCCATGTGTACCAAGCGATTTAACTTCAAATACATGCGATATAAGTTGTATAGCATCAAATGCTGGCGAAATAATCGAGTTAGCTTCAAATCCAAGCGAAGCACATGATGTAGCTTCAAATCAATGCGATGTAGAAGGTTTAGCTTCAAATCCGAGCGAAGCAAATGATTTATCTTCAAATACTTGCGATATAAGTGATATTGCTTCAAATGCAGGCGAAACGAACGAGTTAGCTTCAAATCCATGCGAAACACATGATGCAACTTCAAATCAATGCGATGTAGAAGGTTTGGCTTCAGATTCACGGGAAACAGATGATTTAGCTTCAAATACTTGCGATATAAGTGATATAGCTTCAAATTCTGCCGAAATAATCGAGTTAGATTCAAATTAATGCGAAACACATGATATAGCTTCAAATCAATGCGATGTAGATGGTTTAGCTTCAAATCCATGCGAAACAAATTATTTAGCTTCAAATACTTGCGATATAAGTGATATAGCTTCAAATGCTGGCAAAATAATCGAGTTAGCTTCAAATCCAAGCGAAGCACATGATGTAGATTCAAATCAATGCGTTGTAGAAGGTTTTGCTTCAAATCCAAGCGAAACAAATGATTTAGCTTCAAATACGTGTCAAACAAACGAGTTAGCATCAAATCCATTCGATACACATGGTGCAGCTTCAAATCAATGCGATGTATAAGGTTTAGCTTCAAATACAAGCGAAACAAATGATTTAGCTTCAAATACTTGCGATATAAGTGACATAGTTTCAAATTATGGCGAAATAAACGAGTTAGCTTCAAATCCATGCGAAACACATGATGTAACTTCAAATCAATGCGATGTAGAAGGTTTGATTTCAGATCCACGGGAAACATATGATTTAGCTTGAAATACTTGCGATATAAGTGATATATCTTCAAATTCTGGCGAAATAATCGAGTTAGCTACAACTCCATGCGAAACCAGTGATGTAGCTTCAAATCAATGCGATGTTGAAGGTTTAACTTCATATCCATGTGCACCAAGCGATTTAACTTCAAATACTTGCGATATAAGTTGTCTGGCATCAAATGCTGGCGAAATAATCGAGTTAGCTTCAAATCCATGCGAAACACATGATGTAGTTTCAAATCAATGCGATGTAGCTGGTTTAGATTCAAATCCATGCAAAACAAATGATTTAGCTTCAAATCAATGCGATGTATAAGGTTTAGCTTCAACTCCATGCGAAACAAATGATTTAGCTTCAAACACTTGCGATATAAGTGATATAGCTTCAAATGCTGGCGAAATAAACGAGTTACCTTCAAATCCATGCGAAACACATGATGTAGCTTCAAATCAATGCGATGTAGATGGTTTAGCTTCAAATCCATGCGAAACACATGATGTAACTTCAAATCAATGCGATGTAGAAGGTTTGGCTTCAGATCCACGGGAAACAAATGATTTAGCTTCAAATACTTGCGATATAAGTGATATATCTTCAAATTCTGGCGAAATAATCGAGTTAGCTACAACTCCATGCGAAACCAGTGATGTAGCTTCAAATCAATGCGATGAAGAAGGTTTAACTTCATATCCATGTGTAGCAAGCGATTTAACTTCAAATACTTGCGATATAAGTTGTCTGGCATCAAATGCTGGCGAAATAATCGAGTTAGCTTCAAATCCATGCGAAACACATGATGTAGTTTCAAATCAATGCGATGTAGCTGGTTTAGATTCAAATCCATGCGAAACAAATGATTTAGCTTCAAATCAATAGGATGTAGAAGGTTTAGCTTCAAATCCATGCGAAACAAATGATTTGGCTTCAAATACTTGCGATATAAGAGATGTAGCTTCAAATGGTGGCGAAATAAACGAGTTAGCTTCAAATCCATGCGAAACATATTACGTAGCATCAAATTTAATGCGATGTAGAAGGATTAGTTTCAAATACATGTTAAACAAATAATTTAGCTTCAAATACTTGCGATATAAGTAATATAGCTTCAAATGCAGGATAAATAATCGAGTTAGTTTCAAATCCATGCGAAACACATGATGTTGCTTCAAATCAATGCGATGTATAAGGTTTAGCTTCAACTCCATGTTAAACAAATAATTTAGCTTCAAATACTTGCGATATAAGTGATATAGCTTCAAATGCTGGCGAAATAATCGAGTTATCTTCAAATCCATGCGAAACACATGATGTAGCTTCAAATACTCGTGATTTAATTGATATAGCTTCAAATGCAGGCGAAACAAACGCTTGAACTTCAAATCCATGCGAATCACATAATTTAGATTCACATTCATGCGAAACACATGGTTTAGCTTGAAATTCATGCGGAACAAATGATTTAGTTTCAAATACTTGCGATATAAGTGATATAGCTTCAAATGCTGGCGAAATAATCGAGTTAGCTTCAAATCCAAGCGAAGCACATGATGTAGCTTCAAATCAATGCGATGTAGAAGGTTTAGCTTCAAATCCGAGCGAAGCAAATGATTTATCTTCAAATACTTGCGATATAAGTGATATTGCTTCAAATGCAGGCGAAACGAACGAGTTTGCTTCAAATCCATGCGAAACACATGATGTAGCTTCAAATCAATGCGATGTTGAAGGTTTAGCTTCAAATCCACGCGAAACAAATGATTTAACTTCAAATACTTGCGATCTAAATTGGTCTAGCATCAAATGCTTGAGAAATAATCGAGTTAGCTTCAAATCCATGCGAAAAACATGATATAGCTTCAAATCAATGCGATGTAGATGGTTTAGCTTCAAATCCATGCGAAACAAATTATTTAGCTTCAAATACTTGCGATATAAGTGATATAGTTTCAAATTATGGCGAAATAAACGAGTTAGCTTCAAATCCATGCGAAACACATGATGCAACTTCAAATCAATGCGATGTAGAAGGTTTGGCTTCAGATTCACGGGAAACAAATGATTTAGCTTCAAATACTTGCGATATAAGTGATATAGCTTCAAATTCTGCCGAAATAATCGAGTTAGCTTCAAATTAATGCGAAACACATGATATAGCTTCAAATCAATGCGATGTAGATGGTTTAGCTTCAAATCCATGCGAAACAAATTATTTAGCTTCAAATCCATGCGAAACAAATTATTTAGCTTCAAATACTTGCGATATAAGTGATATAGCTTCAAATGCTGGCAAAATAATCGAGTTAGCTTCAAATCCAAGCGAAGCACATGATGTAGCTTCAAATCAATGCGATGTAGAAGGTTTTGCTTCAAATCCAAGCGAAACAAATTTTTAGCTTCAAATACGTGACAAACAAACGAGTTAGCATCAAATCCATTCGATACACATGGTGCAGCTTCAAATCAATGCGATGTATAAGGTTTAGCTTCAAATACAAGCGAAACAAATGATTTAGCTTCAAATACTTGCGATTTATGTGATATAGCTTCAAATGCAGGCGAAACAAACGCTTTAGCTTCAAATCCATGCGAATCACATAATTTATCTTCAAATTCATGCGAAACACATGGTTTAGCTTCAAATTCATGCGAAACAAACGATTTAGTTTCAAATACTTGCGATATAAGTGATATAGTTTGAAATGCTGGCGAAATAATCGTGTTAGCTTCAAATCCACGCGAAACACATGATGTAGCTTCATATGTATAAGGTTTAGCATCAAATCCATGCGAAACAAATTATTTAGCTTCAAATACTTGCGACGTAAGTAATATAGTTTCAAATGCAAGCGAAACAAACGAGTTAGCTTCAAATCCATGCCAATCGCATAATTTAGCTTCTAATTCTTGCGAAACACATGGTTTAGCTTCATATTCATGCGAAACCAATGGTTTAGCTTCAAATACTTGCGACGTATGTGATATAGCCACAAATGCAGGCGAAGCAAACGAGTTGGCTTCAAATCCATGCGAAATACATGATGTAGCTTCAAATCAATGCGATGTAGAAAGATTAGCTTCAAATCCATGCGAAACACATGATGTTGCCTCAATTCAATGCGATGTATAAGGTTTAGCTTCAACACCATTCGAAACAAATGATATAGCTTCAAATACTTGCGATATAAGTGATACAGCTTCAAATGCTGGCGAAATAAACGAGTTACCTTCAAATACATGCGAAACACATGATGTAGCTTCAAATCAATGCGATGTAGATGGTTTAGCATCAAATCCAAGCGAAACAAATGATTTAGCTTCAAATACTTGCGATATAAGTGATATAGTTTGAACTGCTGGCGAAATAATCGAGTCAGCTTCAAATTCATGCGGAACACATGATGTAGCTTCAAATACTTGCAATATAAGTGATATAGTTTCAAATTCTGGCGAAATAATCGTGTTAGCTTCAAATCCATGCGAAACACATGATGTAGCTTCAAATCAATAGGATGTAGAAGGTTTAGCTTCAAATCCATGCGAAACAAATGATTTGGCTTCAAATACTTGCGATATAAGTGATATAGCTTCAAATGGTGGCGAAATAAACGAGTTAGCTTCAAATCCATGCGAAACACATGATGTAGCTTCAAATCAATGCGATGTAGAAGGTTTAGAATCAAATCCATGCGAAACAAATGATTTAGCTTCAAATACTTGCGATATAAGTAATATAGTTTCAAATGCTGGCGAAATAATCGAGTTAGCTTCAAATACATTCGAAACATATGATGTAACTTCAAATCAATGCGATGTAGAAGGTTTGGCTTCAGATCCACGGGAAAGAAATGATTTAGCTTCAAATACTTGCGATATAAATGATATAGCTTCACATGCTGACGAAATAATCGAGTTAGCTTCAAATCCATGCGAAACACATGATGTAGCTTCAAATACTTGCGATATAAGTGATATAGTTTGAAATCCTGGCGAAATAATCGTGTTAGTTTCAAATCCACCCGAAACACATGATGTAGCTTCATATGTATAAGGTTTGGCATCAAATCCATGCGAAACAAATTATTTAGCTTCAAATACTTGCGACGTAAGTAATATAGTTTCAAATGCAAGCGAAACAAACGAGTTAGCTTCAAATCCATGCCAATCACATAATTTAGCTTCTAATTCTTGCGAAACACATGGTTTAGCTTCATATTCATGCGAAACCAATGGTTTAGCTTCAAATACTTGCGACGTATGTGATATAGCCACAAATGCAGGCGAAGCAAACGAGTTGGCTTCAAATCCATGCGAAATATATGATGTAGCTTCAAATCAATGCGATGTAGAAAGATTAGCTTCAAATCCATGCGAAACACATGATGTTGCCTCAATTCAATGCGATGTATAAGGTTTAGCTTCAACACCATTCGAAACAAATGATTTAGCTTCAAATACTTGCGATATAAGTGATACAGCTTCAAATGCTTTCGAAATAAACGAGTTACCTTCAAATACATGCGAAACACATGATGTAGCTTCAAATCAATGCGATGTAGATGGTTTAGCATCAAATCCAAGCGAAACAAATGATTTAGCTTCAAATACTTGCGATATAAGTGATATAGTTTGAACTGCTGGCGAAATAATCGAGTCAGCTTCAAATTCATGCGAAACACATGATGTAGCTTCAAATACTTGCGATATAAGTGATATAGCTTCAAATGCTGGCGAAATAAACGAGTTAGCTTCAAATCCATACGAAACACATGATGTAGCTTCAAATCAATGCGATGTAGAAGGTTTAGCTTCAAATCCATGCGAAACAAATTATTTAGCTTCAAATACTTGCGATATAAGTGATACAGTTTCAAATTATGGCGAAATAATCGAGTTAGCTTCAAATCCATGCGAAACACATGATGTAACTTCAAATCAATGCGATGTAGAAGGTTTGGCTTCAGATCCACGAGAAACAAATGATTTAGCTTCAAATACTTGCGATATAAGTGATATAGCTTCAAATTCTGGCGAAATAATCGAGTTAGTTTCAAATCCATGCGAAACACATGATGTAGCTTCAAATCAATGCGATGTAGACGGTTTAGAATCAAATCCATGCGAAACAAATGATTTAGCTTCAAATACTTGCGATATAAGTGATATAGCTTCAAATGCTGGCGAAATAAACGAGTTAGCTTCAAATCCATCCGAAACACATGATGTAGCTTCAAATCAATGCGATGTAGAAGGTTTAGCTTCAAATCCATGCGAAACAAACGATTTAGTTTCAAATACTTGCGATATAAGTGATATAGCTTCAAATACTTGCGATATAAGTGATATAGTTTCAAATGCTGGCAAAATAATCGAGTTAGCTTCAAATACATGCGAAACATATGATGTAACTTCAAACCAATGCGATGTAGAAGGTTTGGCTTCAGATCCACGGGAAACAAATGATTTAGTTTCAAATACTTGCGATATAAGTGATATAGCTTCAAATGCTGGCGAAATAAACGAGTTAGCTCCAAATCCATGCGAAACACGTGATGTAGCTTCAAATCAATGCGATGTAGAAGGTTTAGAATCAAATCCATGCGAAATAAATCATTTAGCTTCAAATACTTGCGATATAAGTGATATAGCTTCAAATGCAGGCGAAATAAACGATTTAGCTTCAAATACAAGCGGAACACATGATATAGCTTCAAATCAATGCCATGTAGAAGGTTTAGCATCAAATCCATGCGAAACAAATTATGTAGCTTCAAATACTTGCGATATAAGTGATATAATTTCAAATTATGGCGAAATAAACGAGTTAGCTTCAAATCCATGCGAAACACATGATGTAACTTCAAATCAATGCGATGTAGAAGGTTTGGCATCAGATCCACGCGAAACAAATGATTTAGCTTCAAATACTTGCGATGTAAGTGATATTGCTTCAAATGCCGGCGAAACGAACGAGTTTGCTTCAAATCCATGCGAAACACATGATGTAGCTTCAAATCAATGCGATGTTGAAGGTTTAGCTTCAAATCCGCGCGAAACAAATCATTTAGCTTCAAATACTTGCGATATAAGTGATAAAGTTTCAAATGCTGGCGAAATAACAGAGTTAGCTTCAACTCCATGCGAAACCAATGATTTAGCTTCAAATCAATGCGATGTTGAAGGTTTTACATCAAGTCCATGTGTACCAAGCGATTTAACTTCAAATACATGCGATATAAGTTGTATAGCATCAAATGCTGGCGAAATAATCGAGTTAGCTTCAAATCCATGCGAAACACATGATGTAGCTTCAAATCAATGCGATGTAGCTGGTTTAGATGCAAATCCATGCGAAACAAATGATTTAGCTTCAAATACTTGCAATGTAAGTTATATAGCTTCAAATGCTGGCGAAATAAACGAGTTAGCTTCAAATCCATGCGAAACACATGATGTAGCTTCAAATCAATGCGATGTTGAAGGTTTAGCTTCAAATCCATGCGAAACAAATTATTTAGCTTCAAATACTTGCGTTATAAGTGATATAGTTTCAAATTATGGCGAAATAATCGAGTTAGCTTCAAATCCATGCGAAACACATGATGTAACTTCAAATCAATGCGATGTAGAAGGTTTGGCTTCAGATCCACGGGAAACAAATGATTTAGCTTCAAATACTTGCGATATAAGTGATATAGCTTCAAATTCTGGCGAAATAATCGAGTTAGCTTCAACTCCATGCGAAACCAATGACGTAGCTTCAAATCAATGCGATGTTGAAGGTTTAACTTCATATCCATGTGTAGCAAGAGATTTAACTTCAAATACTTGCGATATAAGTTGTCTAGCATCAAATGCTGGCGAAATAATCGAGTTAGCTTCAAATCCATGCGAATCACATGATATAGCTTCAAATCAATGCTATGTAGAAGGTTTAGCTACAAATCCAGCGAATCAAATGATTTAGCTTCAAATACTTGCGATATAAGTGATATAGTTTGAAACGCTGGCGAAATAATCGAGTTAGCTTCAAATACATGCGAAACATATGATGTAACTTCAAATCAATGCGATGTAGAAGGATTGGCTTCAGATCCACGGGAAAGAAATGATTTAGCTTCAAATACTTGCGATATAAATGATATAGCTTCACATGCTGGCGAAATAACCGAGTTAGCTTGAAATGCATGCGAAACACGTGATGTAGGTTCAAATAAAAGCGATGTAGAAGGATTAGTTTCAAATCCATGTCAAACAAATGATTTTGATTCAAATACTTGTGATTTAAGTGATATAGCTTCAAATGCAGGCGAAACAAACGCTTTAGCATCAAATCCATGCGAATCACATAATTTAGATTCAAATTCATGCGAAACACATGGTTTAGCTTCAAATTCATGCGAAACAAACGATTTAGTTTCAAATACTTGCGATATAAGTGATATAGCTTCAAATACTTGCGATATAAGTGATATAGTTTCAAATGCTGGCAAAATAATCGAGTTAGCTTCAAATACATGCGAAACATATGATGTAACTTCAAATCAATGCGATGTAGAAGGTTTGGCTTCAGATCCACGGGAAACAAATGATTTAGTTTCAAATACTTGCGATATAAGTGATATAGCTTCAAATGCAGGCGAAATAAACGAGTTAGCTCCAAATCCATGCGAAACACGTGATGTAGCTTCAAATCAATGCGATGTAGAAGGTTTAGAATCAAATCCATGCGAAATAAATCATTTAGCTTCAAATACTTGCGATATAAGTGATATAGCTTCAAATGCAGACGAAATAAACAATTTAGCTTCAAATCCATGCGGAACACATGATATAGCTTCAAATCAATGCCATGTAGAAGGTTTAGCATCAAATCAATGCGAAACAAATTATTTAGCTTCAAATACTTGCGATATAAGTGATATAATTTCAAATTATGGCGAAATAAACGAGTTAGCTTCAAATCCATGCGAAACACATGATGTAACCTCAAATCAATGCGATGTAGAAGGTTTGGCATCAGAACCACGGGAAACAAATGATTTAGCTTCAAATACTTGCGATATAAGTGATATATCTTCAAATTCTGGCGAAATAATCGAGTTAGCTACAACTCCATGCGAAACCAGTGATGTAGCTTCAAATCAATGCGATGTTGAAGGTTTAACTTCATATCCATGTGTAGCAAGCGATTTAACTTCAAATACTTGCGATATAAGTTGTCTAGCATCAAATGCTGGCGAAATAATCGAGTTAGCTTCAAATCCATGCGAAACACGTGATGTAGTTTCAAATCAATGCGATGTAGCTGGTTTAGATTCAAATCCATGCGAAATAAATGATTTAGCTTCAAATACTTGCGATGTAAATTATATAGCTTCAAATGCTGGCGAAATAAACGAGTTAGTTTCAAATCCATGCGAAACCAATGATTTAGCTTCAAATCAATGCGATGTTGAAGGTTTTACATCAAGTCCATGTGTACCAAGCGATTTAACTTCAAATACATGCGATATAAGTTGTATAGCATCAAATGCTGGCGAAATAATCGAGTTAGCTTCAAATCCAAGCGAAGCACATGATGTAGCTTCAAATCAATGCGATGTAGAAGGTTTAGCTTCAAATCCGAGCGAAGCAAATGATTTAGCTTCAAATACTTGCGATATAAGTGATATATCTTCAAATTCTGGCGAAATAATCGAGTTAGCTACAACTCCATGCGAAACACATGATGCAACTTCAAATCAATGCGATGTAGAAGGTTTGGCTTCAGATTCACGGGAAACAGATGATTTAGCTTCAAATACTTGCGATATAAGTGATATAGCTTCAAATTCTGCCGAAATAATCGAGTTAGATTCAAATTAATGCGAAACACATGATATAGCTTCAAATCAATGCGATGTAGATGGTTTAGCTTCAAATCCATGCGAAACAAATTATTTAGCTTCAAATACTTGCGATATAAGTGATATAGCTTCAAATGCTGGCAAAATAATCGAGTTAGCTTCAAATCCAAGCGAAGCACATGATGTAGATTCAAATCAATGCGTTGTAGAAGGTTTTGCTTCAAATCCAAGCGAAACAAATGATTTAGCTTCAAATACGTGTCAAACAAACGAGTTAGCATCAAATCCATTCGATACACATGGTGCAGCTTCAAATCAATGCGATGTATAAGGTTTAGCTTCAAATACAAGCGAAACAAATGATTTAGCTTCAAATACTTGCGATATAAGTGACATAGTTTCAAATTATGGCGAAATAAACGAGTTAGCTTCAAATCCATGCGAAACACATGATGTAACTTCAAATCAATGCGATGTAGAAGGTTTGGCTTCAGATCCACGGGAAACATATGATTTAGCTTGAAATACTTGCGATATAAGTGATATATCTTCAAATTCTGGCGAAATAATCGAGTTAGCTACAACTCCATGCGAAACCAGTGATGTAGCTTCAAATCAATGCGATGTTGAAGGTTTAACTTCATATCCATGTGCACCAAGCGATTTAACTTCAAATACTTGCGATATAAGTTGTCTGGCATCAAATGCTGGCGAAATAATCGAGTTAGCTTCAAATCCATGCGAAACACATGATGTAGTTTCAAATCAATGCGATGTAGCTGGTTTAGATTCAAATCCATGCAAAACAAATGATTTAGCTTCAAATCAATGCGATGTATAAGGTTTAGCTTCAACTCCATGCGAAACAAATGATTTAGCTTCAAACACTTGCGATATAAGTGATATAGCTTCAAATGCTGGCGAAATAAACGAGTTACCTTCAAATCCATGCGAAACACATAATGTAGCTTCAAATCAATGCGATGTAGATGGTTTAGCTTCAAATCCATGCGAAACACATGATGTAACTTCAAATCAATGCGATGTAGAAGGTTTGGCTTCAGATCCACGGGAAACAAATGATTTAGCTTCAAATACTTGCGATATAAGTGATATATCTTCAAATTCTGGCGAAATAATCGAGTTAGCTACAACTCCATGCGAAACCAGTGATGTAGCTTCAAATCAATGCGATGAAGAAGGTTTAACTTCATATCCAAGTGTAGCAAGCGATTTAACTTCAAATACTTGCGATATAAGTTGTCTAGCATCAAATGCTGGCGAAATAATAGAGTTAGCTTCAAATCCATGCGAAAAACATGATGTAGCTTCAAATACTTGCAATATAAGTGATATAGTTTCAAATTCTGGCGAAATAATCGTGTTAGCTTCAAATCCATGCGAAACACATGATGTAGCTTCAAATCAATAGGATGTAGAAGGTTTAGCTTCAAATCCATGCGAAACAAATGATTTGGCTTCAAATACTTGCGATATAAGTGATATAGCTTCAAATGGTGGCGAAATAAACGAGTTAGCTTCAAATCCATGCGAAACACATGATGTAGCTTCAAATCAATGCGATGTAGAAGGTTTAGAATCAAATCCATGCGAAACAAATGATTTAGCTTCAAATACTTGCGATATAAGTGATATAGCTTCAAATGCTGGCGAAATAAACGAGTTAGCTTCAAATCCATACGAAACACATGATGTAGCTTCAAATCAATGCGATGTAGAAGGTTTAGCTTCAAATCCATGCGAAACAAATTATTTAGCTTCAAATACTTGCGATATAAGTGATACAGTTTCAAATTATGGCGAAATAATCGAGTTAGCTTCAAATTCATGCGAAACACATGATGTAGCTTCAAATCAATGCGATGTAGAAGGTTTGGCTTCAGATCCACGAGAAACAAATGATTTAGCTTCAAATACTTGCGATATAAGTGATATAGCTTCAAATTCTGGCGAAATAATCGAGTTAGCTTCAACTACATGCGAAACCAATGATGTTGCTTCAAATCAATGCGATGTGTAAGGTTTAGCTTCAACTCCATCCGAAACAAATGATTTAGCTTCATATACTTGCGATATAAGGGATATAGCTTCAAATACTGGCGAAATAAACGAGTTACCTTCATATCCATGCGAAACACATGATCTAGCTTCAAATCAATGCGATGTAGTAAGATTAGCTTCAAATCCATACGAAACACATGATGTAGCTTCAAATCAATGCGATGTAGAAGGTTTAGCTTCAAATCCATGCGAAACAAATTATTTAGCTTCAAATACTTGCGATATAAGTGATACAGTTTCAAATTATGGCGAAATAATCGAGTTAGCTTCAAATCCATGCGAAACACATGATGTAACTTCAAATCAATGCGATGTAGAAGGTTTGGCTTCAGATCCACGAGAAACAAATGATTTAGCTTCAAATACTTGCGATATAAGTGATATAGCTTCAAATTCTGGCGAAATAATCGAGTTAGATTCAACTACATGCGAAACCAATGATGTAGCTTCAAATCAATGCGATGTTGAAGGTTTAACTTCATATCCAAGTGTAGCAAGCGATTTAACTTCAAATACTTGCGATATAAGTTGTCTAGCATCAAATGCTGGCGAAATAATAGAGTTAGCTTCAAATCCATGCGAAACACATGATGTAGTTTCAAATCAATGCGATGTAGCTGGTTTAGATTCAAATCCATGCGAAACAAATGATTTAGCTTCAAATACTTGCGATATAAGTGATATAGTTTCAAATTATGGCGAAATAAACGAGTTAGCTTCAAATCCATGCAAAACACATGATGCAACTTCAAATCAATGCGATGTAGAAGGTTCGGCTTCAGATCCACGGGAAACAAATGATTTAGCTTCAAATACTTGCGATATAAGTGATATAGCTTCAAATTCTGGCGAAATAATCGTGTTAACTACAACTCCATGCGAAACCAGTGATGTAGCTTCAAATCAATGCGATGTTGAAGGTTTAACTTCATATCCATGTGTAGCAAGCGATTTAACTTGAAATACTTGCGATATAAGTTGTCTGGCATCAAATGCTGGCGAAATAATCGAGTTAGCTTCAAATCCATGCGAAACATATTACGTAGCATCAAATTTAATGCGATGTAGAAGGATTAGTTTCAAATCCATGTTAAACAAATAATTTAGCTTCAAATACTTGCGATATAAGTGATATAGCTTCAAATGCTGGCGAAATAATCGAGTTAGCTTCAAATCCATGCGAAACACGTGATGTAGCTTCAAATACTTGTGATTTAATTGATATAGCTTCAAATGCAGGCGAAACAAACGCTTGAACTTCAAATCCATGCGAATCACATAATTTAGATTCACATTCATGCGAAACACATGGTTTAGCTTGAAATTCATGCGGAACAAATGATTTAGTTTCAAATACTTGCGATATAAGTGATATAGCTTCAAATGCTGGCGAAATAATCGAGTTAGCTTCAAATCCAAGCGAAGCACATTATGTAGCTTCAAATCAATGCGATGTAGAAGGTTTAGCTTCAAATCCGAGCGAAGCAAATGATTTATCTTCAAATACTTGCGATATAAGTGATATTGCTTCAAATGCAGGCGAAACGAACGAGTTTGCTTCAAATCCATGCGAAACACATGATGTAGCTTCAAATCAATGCGATGTTGAAGGTTTAGCTTCAAATCCACGCGAAACAAATGATTGAACTTCAAATACTTGCGATCTAAGAGGTCTAGCATCAAATGCTTGCGAAATAATCGAGTTAGCTTCAAATCCATGCGAAAAACATGATATAGCTTCAAATCAATGCGATGTAGATGGTTTAGCTTCAAATCCATGCGAAACAAATTATTTAGCTTCAAATACTTGCGATATAAGTGATATAGTTTCAAATTATGGCGAAATAAACGAGTTAGCTTCAAATCCATGCGAAACACATGATGCAACTTCAAATCAATGCGATGTAGAAGGTTTGGCTTCAGATTCACGGGAAACAGATGATTTAGCTTCAAATACTTGCGATATAAGTGATATAGCTTCAAATTCTGCCGAAATAATCGAGTTAGATTCAAATTAATGCGAAACACATGATATAGCTTCAAATCAATGCGATGTAGATGGTTTAGCTTCAAATCCATGCGAAACAAATTATTTAGCTTCAAATACTTGCGATATAAGTGATATAGCTTCAAATGCTGGCAAAATAATCGAGTTAGCTTCAAATCCAAGCGAAGCACATGATGTAGATTCAAATCAATGCGTTGTAGAAGGTTTTGCTTCAAATCCATGCGAAACAAATTATTTAGCTTCAAATACTTGCGATATAAGTGATATAGCTTCAAATGCTGGCAAAATAATCGAGTTAGCTTCAAATCCATGCGAAACACATGATGTAGTTTCAAATCAATGCGATGTAGCTGGTTTAGATTCAAATCCATGCGAAACAAATGATTTAGCTTCAAATCAATAGGATGTAGAAGGTTTAGCTTCAAATCCATGCGAAACAAATGATTTGGCTTCAAATACTTGCGATATAAGTGATATAGCTTCAAATGGTGGCGAAATAAACGAGTTAGCTTCAAATCCATGCGAAACATATAACGTAGCATCAAATTTAATGCGATGTAGAAGGATTAGTTTCAAATACACGTTAAACAAATAATTTAGCTTCAAATACTTGCGATATAAGTAATATAGCTGAAATGCAGGATAAATAATCGAGTTAGCTTCATATCCATGCGAAACACATGATGTTGCTTCAAATCAATGCGATGTATAAGGTTTAGCTTCAACTCCATGTTAAACAAATAATTTAGCTTCAAATACTTGCGATATAAGTGATATAGCTTCAAATGCTGGCGAAATAATCGAGTTAGCTTCAAATCCATGCGAAACACATGATGTAGCTTCAAATACTCGTGATTTAATTGATATAGCTTCAAATGCAGGCGAAACAAACGCTTGAACTTCAAATCCATGCGAATCACATAATTTAGATTCACATTCATGCGAAACACATGGTTTAGCTTGAAATTCATGCGGAACAAATGATTTAGTTTCAAATACTTGCGATATAAGTGATATAGCTTCAAATGCTGGCGAAATAATCGAGTTAGCTTCAAATCCAAGCGAAGCACATGATGTAGCTTCAAATCAATGCGATGTAGAAGGTTTAGCTTCAAATCCGAGCGAAGCAAATGATTTATCTTCAAATACTTGCGATATAAGTGATATTGCTTCAAATGCAGGCGAAACGAACGAGTTTGCTTCAAATCCATGCGAAACACATGATGTAGCTTCAAATCAATGCGATGTTGAAGGTTTAGCTTCAAATCCACGCGAAACAAATGATTTAACTTCAAATACTTGCGATCTAAATGGTCTAGCATCAAATGCTTGAGATATAATCGAGTTAGCTTCAAATCCATGCGAAAAACATGATATAGCTTCAAATCAATGCGATGTAGATGGTTTAGCTTCAAATCCATGCGAAACAAATTATTTAGCTTCAAATACTTGCGATATAAGTGATATAGTTTCAAATTAAGGCGAAATAAACGAGTTAGCTTCAAATCCATGCGAAACACATGATGCAACTTCAAATCAATGCGATGTAGAAGGTTTGGCTTCAGATTCACGGGAAACAAATTATTTAGCTTCAAATCCATGCGAAACAAATTATTTAGCTTCAAATACTTGCGATATAAGTGATATAGCTTCAAATGCTGGCAAAATAATCGAGTTAGCTTCAAATCCAAGCGAAGCACATGATGTAGCTTCAAATCAATGCGATGTAGAAGGTTTTGCTTCAAATCCAAGCGAAACAAATTATTTAGTTTCAAATACGTGTCAAACAAACGAGTTAGCATCAAATCCATTCGATACACATGGTGCAGCTTCAAATCAATGCGATGTATAAGGTTTAGCTTCAAATACAAGCGAAACAAATTATTTAGCTTCAAATACTTGTGATTTATGTGATATAGCTTCAAATGCAGGCGAAACAAACGCTTTAGCTTCAAATCCATGCGAATCACATAATTTATCTTCAAATTCATGCGAAACACATGGTTTAGCTTCAAATTCATGCGAAACAAACGATTTAGTTTCAAATACTTGCGATATAAGTGATATAGTTTGAAATGCTGGCGAAATAATCGTGTTAGCTTCAAATCCACGCGAAACACATGATGTAGCTTCATATGTATAAGGTTTAGCATCAATCCATGCGAAACAAATTATTTAGCTTCAAATACTTGCGACGTAAGTAATATAGTTTCAAATGCAAGCGAAACAAACGAGTTAGCTTCAAATCCATGCCAATCACATAATTTAGCTTCTAATTCTTGCGAAACACATGGTTTAGCTTCATATTCATGCGAAACCAATGGTTTAGCTTCAAATACTTGCGACGTATGTGATATAGCCACAAATGCAGGCGAAGCAAACGAGTTGGCTTCAAATCCATGCGAAATACATGATGTAAGCTTCAAATCAATGCGATGTAGAAAGATTAGCTTCAAATCCATGCGAAACACATGATGTTGCCTCAATTCAATGCGATGTATAAGGTTTAGCTTCAACACCATTCGAAACAAATGATTTAGCTTCAAATACTTGCGATATAAGTGATACAGCTTCAAATGCTGGCGAAATAAACGAGTTACCTTCAAATACATGCGAAACACATGATGTAGCTTCAAATCAATGCGGTGTAGATGGTTTAGCATCAAATCCAAGCGAAACAAATGATTTAGCTTCAAATACTTGCGATATAAGTGATATAGTTTGAACTGCTGGCGAAATAATCGAGTCAGCTTCAAATTCATGCGAAACACATGATGTAGCTTCAAATACTTGCAATATAAGTGATATAGTTTCAAATTCTGGCGAAATAATCGTGTTAGCTTCAAATCCATGCGAAACACATGATGTAGCTTCAAATCAATAGGATGTAGAAGGTTTAGCTTCAAATCCATGCGAAACAAATGATTTGGCTTCAAATACTTGCGATATAAGTGATATAGCTTCAAATGGTGGCGAAATAAACGAGTTAGCTTCAAATCCATGCGAAACACATGATGTAGCTTCAAATCAATGCGATGTAGAAGTTTTAGAATCAAATCCATGCGAAACAAATGATTTAGCTTCAAATACTTGCGATATAAGTGATATAGCTTCAAATGCTGGCGAAATAAACGAGTTAGCTTCAAATCCATACGAAACACATGATGTAGCTTCAAATCAATGCGATGTAGAAGGTTTAGCTTCAAATCCATGCGAACAAATTATTTAGCTTCAAATACTTGCGATATAAGTGATACAGTTTCAAATTATGGCGAAATAATCGAGTTGGCTTCAAATCCATGCGAAACACATGATGTAACTTCAAATCAATGCGATGTAGAAGGTTTGGCTTCAGATCCACGGAAACAAATGATTTAGCTTCAAATACTTGCGATATAAGTGATATAGCTTCAAATTCTGGCGAAATAATCGAGTTAGCTTCAACTACATGCGAAACCAATGATGTAGCTTCAAATCAATGCGATGTTGAAGGTTTAACTTCATATCCAAGTGTAGCAAGCGATTTAACTTCAAATACTTGCGATATAAGTTGTCTAGCATCAAATGCTGGCGAAATAATAGAGTTAGCTTCAATCCATGCGAAACACATGATGTAGTTTCAAATCAATGCGATGTAGCTGGTTTAGATTCAAATCCATGCGAAACAAATGATTTAGCTTCAAATACTTGCGATGTATGTTATATAGCTTCAAATGCTGACGAAATAAACGTGTTAGCTTCAAATCCATGCGAAAACACATGATGTAGCTTCAAATCAATGCGATGTAGAAGGTTTAGCTTCAAATCCATGCGAATCAAATGATTTAGCTTCAAATACTTGCGATATAAGTGATATAGCTTCAAATGCTGGCGAAATAATCGAGTTAGCTTCAAATCCATGCGAAACATATGATGTAGCTTCAAATCAATGCGATGTAGAAGGTTTGGCTTCAGATCCTCGGGAAACAAATGATTTAGCTTCAAATACTTGCGACATAAGTGATATAGCTTCAAATTCTGGCGAATAATCGAGTTAGCTTCAAATTAATGCGAAACACATGATATAGCTTCAAATCAATGCGATGTAGATGGTTTAGCTTCAAATCCATGCGAAACAAATTATTTAGCTTCAAATACTTGCGATATAATTGATATAGTTTCAAATTATGGCGAAATAACGAGTTAGCTTCAAATCCATGCGAAACACATGATGTAACTTCAAATCAATGCGATGTAGAAGGTTTGGCTTCAGATCCACGGGAAACAAATGATTTAGCTTCAAATACTTGCGATATAAGTGATATAGCTTCAAATGCTGGCGAAATAGTCGAGTTAGCTTCAAATCCAAGCGAAGCACATGATGTAGCTTCAAATCAATGCGATGTAGAAGGTTTTGCTTCATATCCAAGTGTAGCAAGCGATTTAACTTCAAATACTTGCGATATAAGTTGTCTAGCATCAAATGCTGGCGAAATAATCGAGTTAGCTTCAAATCCATGCGAAACACATGATGTAGTTTCAAATCAATGCGATGTAGCTGGTTTAGATTCAAATCCATGCGAAACAAATGATTTAGCTTCAAATACTTGCGATGTAAGTTATATAGCTTCAAATGCTGACGAAATAAACGAGTTAGCTTCAAATCCATGCGAAACACATGATGTAGCTTCAAATCAATGCGATGTAGAAGGTTTAGCTTCAAATCCATGCGAATCAAATGATTTAGCTTCAAATACTTGCGATATAAGTGATATAGTTTTCAAATGCTGGCGAAATAATCGTGCTAGCTTCAAATCCACGCGAAACACATGATGTATCTTCAAATCAATGCGATGTAGAAGGTTTAGAATCAAATCCATGCGAAATAAATCATTTAGCTTCAAATACTTGCGATATAAGTGATATAGCTTCAAATGCAGGGGAAATAAACGATTTAGCTTCAAATCCATGCGGAACACATGATATAGCTTCAAATCAATGCCATGTAGAAGGTTTAGCTTCAAATCCATGCGAAACAAATTATTTAGCTTCAAATACTTGCGATATAAGTGATATAGTTCAAATTATGGCGAAATAAACGAGTTAGCTTCAAATCCATGCGAAACATATGATGTAACTTCAAATCAATGCGATGTAGAAGGATTGGCTTCAGATCCACGGGAAAGAAATGATTTAGCTTCAAATACTTGCGATATAAATGATATAGCTTCACATGCTGGCGAAATAACCGAGTTAGCTTGAAATGCATGCGAAACACGTGATGTAGGTTCAAATAAAAAGCGATGTAGAAGGATTAGTTTCAAATCCATGTCAAACAAATGATTTTGATTCAAATACTTGTGATTTAAGTGATATAGCTTCAAATGCAGGCGAAACAAACGCTTTAGCTTCAAATCCATGCGAATCACATAATTTAGATTCAAATTCATGCGAAACACATGGTTTAGCTTCAAATTCATGCGAAACAAACGATTTAGATTCAAATACTTGCGATATAAGTGATATAGCTTCAAATACTTGCGATATAAGTGATATAGTTTCAAATGCTGGCAAAATAATCGAGTTAGCTTCAAATACATGCGAAACATATGATGTAACTTCAAATCAATGCGATGTAGAAGGTTTGGCTTCAGAACCACGGGAAACAAATGATTTAGTTTCAAATACTTGCGATATAAGTGATATAGCTTCAAATGCTGGCGAAATAAACGAGTTAGCTCCAAATCCATGCGAAAACACGTGATGTAGCTTCAAATCAATGCGATGTAGAAGGTTTAGAATCAAATCCATGCGAAATAAATCATTTAGCTTCAAATACTTGCGATATAAGTGATATAGCTTCAAATGCAGGGGAAATAAACGATTTAGCATCAAATCCATGCGGAACAAATGATTGAGCTTCAAATACTTGCGACGTAAGTAATATAGCTTCAAATGCAAGCGAAACAAACGAGTTAGCTTCAAATCCATGCCAATCACATAATTAAGCTTCTAATTCATGCGAAACACATGGTTTAGCTTCATATTCATGCGAAACCAATGGTTTAGCTTCAAATAACTTGCGACGTATGTGATATAGCCACAAATGCAGGCGAAGCAAACGAGTTGGCTTCAAATCCATGCGAAATACATGATGTAGCTTCAAATCAATGCGATGTATAAGGTTTAGCTTCAAATCCATGAGAAACAAATGATTTAGCTTCAAATACTTGCGATATAAGTAATATTGCTTCAAATGCTGGCGAAATAATCGAGTAAGATTCAAAAACTAAGCGAAACGTATGATGTAGCTTCAAATAAATGCGATGTAGAAGGTTTAGCTTCAAATCCAGGCGAAACAAATGATTTAGCTTCAAATACTGGTCAAACAAACGAGTTAGCTTCAAATCCATGCGAAACACATGATGTAGCTTCAATCAAAGCGATGTAGAAGGATTAGTTTCAAATCCATGTTAAACAAATCATTTTGATTCAAATACTTGTGATTTAAGTGATATAGCTTCAAATGCTGGCAAAATAATCGAGTTAGCTTCAAATACATGCGAAACATATGATGTAACTTCAAATCAATGCGATGTAGAAGGTTTGGCTTCAGATCCACGGGAAACAAATGATTTAGTTTCAAATACTTGCGATATAAGTGATATAACTTCAAATGCTGGCGAAATAAACGAGTTAGTTTCAAATCCATGCGAAACACATGATGTAGCTTCAAATCAATGCGATGTAGAAGGTTTAGAATCAAATCCATGCGAAACAAACGATTTAGCTTAAAATACTTGCGATATAAGTGATATAGCTTCAAATGCTGGCGAAATAAACGAGTTAGCTTCAAATCCATCCGAAACACATGATGTAGCTTCAAATCAATGCGATGTAGAAGGTTTAGCTTCAAATCCATGCGAAACAAACGATTTAGTTTCAAATACTTGCGATATAAGTGATATAGCTTCAAATACTTGCGATATAAGTGATATAGTTTCAAATACTGACAAAATAATCGAGTTAGCTTCAAATACATGCGAAACATATGATGTAACTTCAAACCAATGCGATGTAGAAGGTTTGGCTTCAGATCCACGGGAAACAAATGATTTAGTTTCAAATACTTGCGATATAAGTGATATAGCTTCAAATGCTGGCGAAATAAACGAGTTAGCTCCAAATCCATGCGAAACACGTGATGTAGCTTCAAATCAATGCGATGTAGAAGGTTTAGAATCAAATCCATGCGAAATAAATCATTTAGCTTCAAATACTTGCGATATAAGTGATATAGCTTCAAATGCAGGCGAAATAAACGATTTAGCTTCAAATCAAGAGGAACACATGATATAGCTTCAAATCAATGCCATGTAGAAGGTTTAGCATCAAATCCATGCGAAACAAATTATGTAGCTTCAAATACTTGCGATATAAGTGATATAATTTCAAATTATGGCGAAATAAACGAGTTAGCTTCAAATCCATGCGAAACACATGATGTAACATCAAATCAATGCGATGTAGAAGGTTTGGCATCAGATCCACGCGAAACAAATGATTTAGCTTCAAATACTTGCGATGTAAGTGATATTGCTTCAAATGCCGGCGAAACGAACGAGTTTGCTTCAAATCCATGCGAAACACATGATGTAGCTTCAAATCAATGCGATGTTGAAGGTTTAGCTTCAAATCCGCGCGAAACAAATCATTTAGCTTCAAATACTTGCGATATAAGTGATAAAGTTTCAAATGCTGGCGAAATAACAGAGTTAGCTTCAACTCCATGCGAAACCAATGATTTAGCATCAAATCAATGCGATGTTGAAGGTTTTACATCAAGTCCATGTGTACCAAGCGATTTAACTTCAAATACATGCGATATAAGTTGTATAGCATCAAATGCTGGCGAAATAATCGAGTTAGCTTCAAATCCATGCGAAACACATGATGTAGCTTCAAATCAATGCGATGTAGCTGGTTTAGATGCAAATCCATGCGAAACAAATGATTTAGCTTCAAATACTTGCAATGTAAGTTATATAGCTTCAAATGCTGGCGAAATAAACGAGTTAGCTTCAAATCCATGCGAAACACATGATGTAGCTTCAAATCAATGCGATGTAGAAGGTTTAGAATCAAATCCATGCGAAACAAATGATTTAGCTTCAAATACTTGCGATATAAGTGATATAGCTTCAAATGCTGGCGAAATAAACGAGTTAGCTTCAAATCCATCCGAAACACATGATGTAGCTTCAAATCAATGCGATGTAGAAGGTTTGGCTTCAGATCCACGGGAAACAAATGATTTAGTTTCAAATACTTGCGATATAAGTGATATAGCTTCAAATGCTGGCGAAATAAACGAGTTAGCTCCAAATCCATGCGAAACACGTGATGTAGCTTCAAATCAATGCGATGTAGAAGGTTTAGAATCAAATCCATGCGAAATAAATCATTTAGCTTCAAATACTTGCGATATAAGTGATATAGCTTCAAATGCAGGGGAAATAAACGATTTAGCATCAAATCCATGCGGAACAAATGATTGAGCTTCAAATACTTGCGACGTAAGTAATATAGCTTCAAATGCAAGCGAAACAAACGAGTTAGCTTCAAATCCATGCCAATCACATAATTAAGCTTCTAATTCATGCGAAACACATGGTTTAGCTTCATATTCATGCGAAACCAATGGTTTAGCTTCAAATACTTGCGACGTATGTGATATAGCCACAAATGCAGGCGAAGCAAACGAGTTGACTTCAAATCCATGCGAAATACATGATGTAGCTTCAAATCAATGCGATGTATAAGGTTTAGCTTCAAATCCATGAGAAACAAATGATTTAGCTTCAAATACTTGCGATATAAGTAATATAGCTTCAAATGCTGGCGAAATAATCGAGTAAGATTCAAAAACTAAGCGAAACGTATGATGTAGCTTCAAATAAATGCGCTGTAGAAGGTTTAGCTTCAAATCCAGGCGAAACAAATGATTTAGCTTCAAATACTGGTCAAACAAACGAGTTAGCTTCAAATCCATGCGAAACACATGATGTAGCTTCAAATCAAAGCGATGTAGAAGGATTAGTTTCAAATCCATGTTAAACAAATCATTTTGATTCAAATACTTGTGATTTAAGTGATATAGCTTCAAATGCTGGCAAAATAATCGAGTTAGCTTCAAATACATGCGAAACATATGATGTAACTTCAAATCAATGCGATGTAGAAGGTTTGGCTTCAGATCCACGGGAAACAAATGATTTAGTTTCAAATACTTGCGATATAAGTGATATAGCTTCAAATGCTGGCGAAATAAACGAGTTAGTTTCAAATCCATGCGAAACACATGATGTAGCTTCAAATCAATGCGATGTAGAAGGTTTAGAATCAAATCCATGCGAAACAAATGATTTAGCTTCAAATACTTGCGATATAAGTGATATAGCTTCAAATGCTGGCGAAATAAACGAGTTAGCTTCAAATCCATCCGAAACACATGATGTAGCTTCAAATCAATGCGATGTAGAAGGTTTAGCTTCAAATCCATGCGAAACAAACGATTTAGTTTCAAATACTTGCGATATAAGTGATATAGCTTCAAATACTTGCGATATAAGTGATATAGTTTCAAATGCTGGCAAAATAATCGAGTTAGCTTCAAATACATGCGAAACATATGATGTAACTTCAAACCAATGCGATGTAGAAGGTTTGGCTTCAGATCCACGGGAAACAAATGATTTAGTTTCAAATACTTGCGATATAAGTGATATAGCTTCAAATGCTGGCGAAATAAACGAGTTAGCTCCAAATCCATGCGAAACACGTGATGTAGCTTCAAATCAATGCGATGTAGAAGGTTTAGAATCAAATCCATGCGAAATAAATCATTTAGCTTCAAATACTTGCGATATAAGTGATATAGCTTCAAATACAGGCGAAATAAACGATTTAGCTTCAAATCCAAGCGGAACACATGATATAGCTTCAAATCAATGCCATGTAGAAGGTTTAGCATCAAATCCATGCGAAACAAATTATGTAGCTTCAAATACTTGCGATATAAGTGATATAATTTCAAATTATGGCGAAATAAACGAGTTAGCTTCAAATCCATGCGAAACACATGATGTAACTTCAAATCAATGCGATGTAGAAGGTTTGGCATCAGATCCACGCGAAACAAATGATTTAGCTTGAAATACTTGCGATGTAAGTGATATTGCTTCAAATGCCGGCGAAACGAACGAGTTTGCTTCAAATCCATGCGAAACACATGATGTAGCTTCAAATCAATGCGATGTTGAAGGTTTAGCTTCAAATCCGCGCGAAACAAATCATTTAGCTTCAAATACTTGCGATATAAGTGATAAAGTTTCAAATGCTGGCGAAATAACAGAGTTAGCTGCAACTCCATGCGAAACCAATGATTTAGCTTCAAATCAATGCGATGTTGAAGGTTTTACATCAAGTCCATGTGTACCAAGCGATTTAACTTCAAATACATGCGATATAAGTTGTCTAGCATCAAATGCTGGCGAAATAATCGAGTTAGCTTCAAATCCATGCGAAACACGTGATGTAGTTTCAAATCAATGCGATGTAGCTGTTTAGATTCAAATCCAAGCGAAATAAATGATTAGCTTCAAATACTTGCGATGTAAATTATATAGCTTCAAATGCTGGCGAAATAAACGAGTTAGTTTCAAATCCATGCGAAACCAATGATTTAGCTTCAAATCAATGCGATGTTGAGGTTTTACATCAAGTCCATGTGTACCAAGCGATTTAACTTCAAATACATGCGATATAAGTTGTATAGCATCAAATGCTGGCGAAATAATCGAGTTAGCTTCAAATCCATGCGAAACAAATTATTTAGCTTCAAATACTTGCGTTATAAGTGATACAGTTTCAAATTATGGCGAAATAATCGAGTTAGCTTCAAATCCATGCGAAGCACATGATGTAACTTCAAATCAATGCGATGTAGAAGGTTTGGCTTCAGATCCACGGGAAACAAATGATTTAGTTTGAAATACTTGCGATATAAGTGATATAGCTTCAAATGCTGGCGAAATAAACGAGTTAGCTCCAAATCATGCGAAACACGTGATGCATCTTCAAATCAATGCGATGTAGAAGGTTTAGAATCAAATCCATGCGAATAAATCATTTAGCTTCAATACTTGCGATATAAGTGATATAGCTTCAAATTCTGGCGAAATAATCGAGTTAGCTTCAACTCCATGCGAAACCAATGATGTAGCTTCAAATCAATGCGATGTTGAAGGTTTAACTTCATATCCATGTGTAGCAAGCGATTTAACTTCAAATACTTGCGATGTAAGTTGTCTAGCATCAAATGCTGGCGAAATAATCGAGTTAGCTTCAAATCCAATGCGAAACATATGATGTAACTTCAAATCAATGCGATGTAGAAGGTTTGGCTTCAGATCCACGGGAAACAAATGATTTAGCTTCAAATACTTGCGATATAAGTGATATAGCTTCAAATTCTGGCGAAATAATCGAGTTAGCTTCAACTCCATGCGAAACCAATGATGTAGCTTCAAATCAATGCGATGTTGAAGGTTTAACTTCATATCCATGTGTAGCAAGCGATTTAACTTCAAATACTTGCGATATAAGTTGTCCAGCATCAAATGCTGGCGAAATAATCGAGTTAGCTTCAAATCCATGCGAAACACATGATGTAGCTTCAAATCAATGCGATGTTGAAGGTTTAGCTTCATATCCACGCGAAACAAATGATTTAGCTTCAAATACTGGCGACATAAGTGATAGTGCTTCAAATGCAGGCGAAACGACGAGTTTGCTTCAAATCCATGCGAAAACACATGATGTAGCCATCAAATCAATGCGATGTTGAAGGTTTAGCTTCAAATCCACCCGAAACAAATGATTTAGCTTCAAATACTTGCGACATAAGTGATATTGCTTCAAATGCAGGCGAAACGAACGTGTTTGCTTCAAATCCATGCGAAACACATGATGTAGCTTCAAATCAATGCGATGTTGAAGGTTTAGCTTCAAATCCACGCGAAGCAAATGATTTAGCTTCAAATACTTGCGATATAAGTGATATTGCTTCAATGCAGGCGAAACGAACGAGTTTGCTTCAAAATCCATGCGGAACACATGATGTAGCATCAAATCAATGCGATGTTGAAAGTTTAGCTTCAAATCCACGCGAAACAAATGATTTAGCTTCAAATACTTGCGACATAAGCTGATATAGATTCTAATGCTGGCGAATAACCGAGTTAGCTTCAAATGCAGGCGAAACACATGATGTAGGTTCAAATCAAAGCGATGTAGTAGGATTAGTTTCAAATCCATGTTAAAAAATGATTTTGATTCAAATACTTGTGATTTAAGTGATATCGCTTCAAATGCAGGCGAAACAATCGATTTAGCTTCAAATCCATGCGAATCACATAATTTAGCTTCAAATTCATGCGAAACACATGGTTTAGCTTCAAATTCATGCGAAACAAATGATATATCTTCAAATACTTGCGAAATAAGTGACATTGCTTCAAATGCAGGCGAAACGAACGAGTTAGCTCCAAATCCACGCGAAACACATGATGTAGCTTCAAATTAATGCGATGTAGAAGGTTTAGCTTCAAATCAGAGCGAAACAAATGATGCAGCTTCAATCAATGCGATGTAGAAGGTTTGTTTTCAGATCCATGCGAAACAAATGATTTAGCTTCAAATACTTGCGATAAAGTGATATAGATTCTAATGCTGGCGAAATAACCGAATTAGCTTCAAATGCAGGCGAAACACATGATGTAGGTTCAAATCAAAGCGATGTAGAAGGATTAGATTCAAATCCATGTTAAAAAATGATTTTGATTCAAATACTTGTGATTTAAGTGATATAGCTTCAAATGCAGGCGAAACAATCGCTATAGCTTCAAATCCACGCGAATCACATGACGTAGCTTCAAATTAATGCGATGTAGAAGGTTTAGCTTCAAATCCGAGCGAATCAAATGATTTATTTTCAAATACTTGCGATATAAGTGATATTGCTTCAAATGCAGGCGAAACGAACGAGTTAGCTTCAAATCCATGCAAAACACATGATGTAGCTTCAAATTAATGCGATGTAGAAGGTTTAGCTTCAAATCAGAGCGAATCAAATGATTTATTTTCAAATACTTGCGATATAAGTGATATTGCTACAAATTCACGCGAAACGAACGAGTTAGCTTCAAATCCATGCGAAACTCATGATGTAGCTTCAAATCAATGCGATGTTGAAGGTTTAGCTTCAAATCCACGCGAAACAAATGATTTAGCTTCAAATACTGGCGACATAAGTGATATTGCTTCAAATGCTGGCGAAATAACAGAGTTAGCTACAACTCCATGCGAAACACATGATGTAGCATCAAATCAATGCGATGTGAAGGTTTAGCTTCAAATCCACGCGAAACAAATGATTTAGCTTCCAATACTTGCGACATAAGGATATTGCTGCAAATGCAGGCGAAACGAACGAGTTTGCTTCAAATCCATGCGTAACACATGATGTAGCTTCAAATCAATGCGATGTTGAAGGTTTAGCTTCAAATCCACGCGAAACAAATGATTTAGCTTCAAATACTTGCGATATAAGTGATATAGTTTCAAATGCTGGCGAAATAACCGAGTTAGCCTCAACTCCATGCGAAATCAATGATTAGCTTCAAATCAATGCAGTATTGAAGATTCTACTTCAAGTCTATGTGTAGCAAGCGATTTAACTTCAAATACTTGCGATATAAGTTGTGTAGCATCAAATGCTGGCGGAAATAATCGAGTTAGCTTCAAATCCATGCGAAACACATGATGTAGCTTCAAATCAATGCGATGTAGAAGATTTAGCTTCAAATCCATGCGAATCAAATGATTTACCTTCAAATACTTGCGATATAAGTGATATTGCTTCAATGCAGGCGAAACGAACGAGTTAGCTTCAAATCCATGCGATACACATGATGTAGCTTCAAATCAAAGCGATGTTGAAGGTTTAGCTTCAAATCCACGCGAAACACATGATGTTCCTTCAAATCAATGCGATGTATAAGGTTTAGCTTCTACTCCATGCGAAACAAATGATTTAGCTTCAAATACTTGCGATATAAGTGATATAGCTTCAAATGCAGGCGAAACACATGATGTAGGTTCAAATTAATGCGATGTAGACGGTTTAGCTTCAAATCCGAGCGAAACAAATGATTTATCTTCAAATAATTGCGTTATAAGTGATATTGCTACTACTGCAGGCGAAACGAACGAGTTAGCTTCAAATCATGCGAAACACACGATGTAGCTTCAAATCAATGCGATGTTGAAGGTTTGGCTTCAGATACATGCGAAACAAATGATTTAGCTTCAAATACTTGCGATATAAGTGATATAGATTCTAATGCTGGCGAAATAACCGAATTAGCTTCAAAAGCAAGCGATATACATGATGTAGGTTCAAATCAAAGCGATGTAGAAGGATTAGTTTCAAATCCATGTTAAAACATGATTTTGGTTCAAATGCTTGTGATTTAAGTGATATAGCTTCAAATGCATGCGAAACAAACGCTTTAGCTTCAAATCCATGCGAATCACATAATTTAGCTTCAAATTAATGCGAAACACATGGTTTAGCTTCAAATTCATGCGAAACAAATGATTTAGTTACAAATACTTGCGATATAAGTGATATAGTTTCAAATGCTGGCGAAATAAACGAGTTAGCATCAAATGCATGCGAAACACATGATGTAGCTTCAAATTAATGCGATGTAGAAGGTTTAGCTTCAAATCCGAGCGAATCAAATGATTTATCTTCAAATACTTGCGATATAAGTGATATTGCTTCAAATGCAGGCGAAACGAACGAGTTAGCTTCAAATCCATGCGAAACAAATGATGTAGCTTCAAATTAATGCGATGTAGAAGGTTTAGGCTTCAAATCCGAGCGAAACAAATGATTTAGCTTCAAATACTTGCGATATAAGTGATATAGTTTCAAATGCTGGCGAAATAATCGAGTTAGCTTCAAATCCATGCGAAACACATTATGTAGCTTCAACTATCAATGCGATGTAGAAGGTTTAGCTACAAATCCATGCGAATGAAATGATTTACCTCCAAATACTTGCGATATAAGCGATATTGCTTCAAATGCTGGCGAAATAACCGAGTTAGCTTCATCTCCATGCGAAACCAATGATTTAGCTTCAAATCAATGCGATGTTGATGGTTTTACTTCAAGTCCATGTGTAGCAAGCGATTTAACTTCAAATAATTGCGATATAAGTTGTATAGCATCAAATGCTGGTGAAATAATCGTGTTAGCATCAAATCCATGCGAATCGAATGATTTACCTTCAAATACTTGCGATATAAGTGATATTGCTTCAAATGCAGGCGAAAGGAACGAATTAGCTTCAAATCCATGCGAAACACACGATGTAGCTTCAAATCAATGCGATATTGAAGGTTTTGCTTCAAATCCACGCGAAACAAATGATTTAGCTTCAAATACTTGCGATATAAGAGATATAGTTTCAAATTATGGCGAAATAATCGAGTTAGTTTCAAATCCATGCGAAACACATGCTATACCTTCATATCAATGCGATGTAGATTGTGTAGCTTCAAATCCATGCGAAACAAATGATTTTGCTTCAAATACTTGCGATATAAGTGATATAGTTTCTAATGCTGACGAAATGATCGAGTTAGCTTCAAATCCAGGCGAAACATATGATGTAGCTTTAAATCAATGCGATGTAGAAGGTTTGGCTTCAGATCCATGCGAAACAAATGATTTAGCTTCAAAACTTGCGATATAAGTGATATAGCTTCAAATGCTGGCGAAATAACCGAGTTAGCTTCAAATGCATGCGAAACACATGATGTAGGTTCAAATCTAAGCGATGTAGAAGGATTAGTTTCAAATCCATGTTAAAAAATGATTTTGATTCAAATACTTGTGATTTAAGTGATATAGCTTCAAATGCAGGCGAAACAAACGAGTTAGCTTGAAATCCATGCGAATCACATAATTTAGCTTCAAATTCATGCGAAACACATGGTTTAGCTTCAAATTCATGCAAAACAAATGATTTAGTTTCAAATACTTGCGATATAAGTGATATAGCTTCAAATGCTGGCGAAACGAACGAGTTACCTTCAAATCCATGCGAAACACATGATGTAGATTCAAATAAAAACGATGTAGAAGGTTTAGCTTCATATCCATGTGTAGCAAGTGATTTAACTTCAAATACTTGCGATATAAGTGATATAGCTTCAAATGCTGGCGAAATAAACGAGTAGCTCCAAATCCATGCGAAACCCATGATGTAGCTTCAAATTAATGCGATGTAGAAAGTTTAGCTTCAAATTCAAGCGAATCAAATGATTTAGCTTCAAATACTTGCGATATAAGTGATATAGTTTCAAATGCTGGCGAAATAATCGTGTTAGCTTCAAATCCATGCGATACATATGATGTAGCTTCAAATCTATACGATGTAGAAGGTTTGGCTTCAGATCCATGCGAAACAAATGATTTAGTTTCAAATACTTGCGATATAAGTGATATAGCTTCAAATGCTGGCGAAATAACCGAGTTAGCATCAAATGCATGCGAAACACATGATGTAGCTTCAAATCAATGCGATGTAGATGGTTTAGAATCAAATCCAGGCGAAATAAATGATTTAGCTTCAAATACTGGTCAAACAAACGAGTTAGCTTCAAATCCATGCGAAACACATCATGTAGCTTCATATCAATGCGATGTAGAAAGATTAGCTTCAAATCCATGCGAAACAAATGATTTAGCTTCAAATACTTGCGATATAAGTGATATTGCTTAAAAAGGCGAAACGAACGAGTTTGTTTCAAATCCATGCGAAACACATGATGTAGCTTCAAATCAATGCGATGTAGAAGGTTTAGCTTCAAATCCAGGCGAAACAAATGATTTAGCTTCAAATACTGGTCAAACAAATGAGTTAGCGTCAAATCGATGCGAAACACATCATGTAGCTTCATATCAATGCGATTGTATAAGGTTTAGCTTCAAATCCATGAGAAACAAATGATTTAGCTTCAAATACTTGCGATATAAGTGATATTGCTTCAAATGCAGCCGAAACGAACGAGTTAGCTTCAAATCATGCGAAACACATGATGTTCCTTCAAATCAATGCGATGTATAAGGTTTAGCTTCTACTCCATGCGAACAAATGATTTAGCTTCAAATACTTGCGTTTTAAGTGATATTGCTTCAAATGCAGGCGAAACGAACGAGTTAGCTTCAAATCCATGCGAAACACATGATGTAGCTTCAAATTAATGCGATGTAGAAGGTTAAGCTTCAAATCCGAGCGAATCAAATGATTTATCTTCAAATTCTTGCGATATAAGTGATATAGCTTCAAATGCTGGCAAAATAATCGTGTTAGCTTCAAATCCATGCGATACATATGATGTAGCTACAAATCTATACGATGTAGAAGGTTTGGCTTCAGATCCATGCGAAACAAATGATTTAGTTTCAAATATTTGCGTTATAAGTGATATAGCTTCAACTGCTGGCGAAATAACCGAGTTAGCATCAAATGCATGCGAAACACATGATGTAGCTTCAAATCAATGCGATGTAGATGGTTTAGAATCAAATCCATGCGAAACAAATGATTTACCTTCAAATACTTGCGATATAAGTGATATTGCTTCAAATGCAGGGCGAAACGAACGAGTTAGCTTCAAATCCATGCGAAACACATGATGTAGCTTCAAATCAATGCGATGTATAAGGTTTAGCTTCAAATCCATGAGAAACAAAGATTTAGCTTCAATACTTGCGGTATAAGTGATATTGCTTCAAATGCAGCCGAAACGAACGAGTTAGATTCAAATCCATGCGAAACACATGATGTACCTTCAAATCAATGCGATGTAGAAAGATTAGCTTCAAATCCATTCGAAACACATGATGTTCCTTCAATCAATGCGATGTATAAGGTTTAGCTTCTACTCCATGCGAAACAAATGATTTAGCTTCAAATACTTGCGTTATAAGTGATATTGCTTCAAATGCAGGCGAAACGAACGAGTTAGATTCAAATCCATGCGAAACACATGATGTAGCTTCAAATTAATGCGATGTAGAAGGTTTAGCTTCAAATCCGAGCGAATCAAATGATTTATCTTCAAATACTTGCGATATAAGTGATATAGCTTCAAATGCTGGCGAAATAAACGAGTAGCTCCAAATCCATGCGAAACCCGTGATGTAGCTTCAAATTAATGCGATGTAGAAGGTTTAGCTTCAAATTCAAGCGAATCAAACGATTTAGCTTCAAATACTTGCGATATAAGTGATATAGTTTCAAATGCTGGCAAAATAATCGTGTTAGCTTCAAATCCATGCGATACATATGATGTAGCTTCAAATCTATACGATGTAGAAGGTTTGGCTTCAGATCCATGCGAAACAAATGATTTAGTTTCAAATATTTGCGCTATAAGTGATATAGCTTCAACTGCTGGCGAAATAACCGAGTTAGCATCAAATGCATGCGAAACACATGATGTAGCTTCAAATCAATGCGATGTAGATGGTTTAGAATCAAATCCATGCGAAACAAATGAATTACCTTCAAATACTTGCGATATAAGTGATATTGCTTCAAATGCAGGCGAAACGAACGAGTTAGCTTCAAATCCATGCGAAACACATGATGTAGCTTCAAATCAATGCGATGTAGAAAGATTAGCTTCAAATCCATGCGAAACAAATGATTTAGCTTCAAATACTTGCGATATAAGTGATATTGCTTCAAATGCAGGCGAAACGAACGAGTTTGTTTCAAATCCATGCGAAACACATGATGTAGCTTCAAATCAATGCGATGTAGAAGGTTTAGCTTCAAATCCAGGCGAAACAAATGATTTAGCTTCAAATACTGGTCAAACAAATGAGTTAGCTTCAAATCCATGCGAAACACGTCATGTAGCTTCATATCAATGCGATGTATAAGGTTTAGCTTCAAATCCATGAGAAACAAATGATTTAGCTTCAAATACTTGCGATATAAGTGATATTGCTTCAAATGCAACCGAAACGAACGAGTTAGATTCAAATCCATGCGAAACACATGATGTACCTTCAAATCAATGCGATGTAGAAGGTTTAGCTTCAAATCCAGGCGAAACAAATGATTTAGCTTCAAATACTGGTCAAACAAACGAGTTAGCTTCAAATCCATGCGAAACACATGATGTAGCTTCAAATCAATGCGATGTAGAAAGATTAGCTTCAAATCCATTCGAAACACATGATGTTCCTTCAAATCAATGCGATGTATAAGGTTTAGCTTCTACTCCATGCGAAACAAATGATTTAGCTTCAAATACTTGCGATATAAGTGATATAGCTTCAAATGATGGCGAAATAAACGAGTAGCTCCAAATCCATGCGAAACCCATGATGTAGCTTCAAATTAGTGCGATGTAGAAGGTTTAGCTTCAAATTCAAGCTAATCAAATGATTTAGCTTCAAATACTTGCGATATAAGTGATATAGTTTCAAATGCTGGTGAAATAATCGTGTTAGCTTCAAATCCATGCGATACATATGATGCAGCTTCAAATCAATGCGATGTAGATAGTTTAGAATCAAATCCATGCGAAACAAATGATTTACCTTCAAATACTTGCGATATAAGTGATATTGCATCAAATGCTGGCGAAACGAACGAGTTAGCTTCAAATCCATGCGAAACACATCATGTAGCTTCAAATCAATGCGATGTAGAAAGATTAGCTACAAATCCATGCGAAACAAATGATTTAGCTTCAAATACTTGCGATATAAGTGATATTGCTTCAAATGCAGGCGAAACGAACGAGTTTGTTTCAAATCCATGCGAAACACATGATGTAGCTTCAAATCAATGCGATGTAGAATGTTTAGATTCTACTCCATGCGAAACAAATGATTTAGCTTCAAATACTTGCGATATAAGTGATATAGCTTCAAATGATTGGCGAAATAAATGAGTTAGCTTCAAATCCATGCGAAACACATGATGTAGCTACAAATCAATGCGGTGTAGATTATTTAGCTATTCAAGTCCATGCGAAACAAATGATTTAGCTTCAAATACTTGCGACTTATGTAATATAGCTTAAAATGCTGGCAAAATAATCGAGTTAGCTTCAAATCCAAGCGAAGCACATGATGTAGCTTCAAATCAATGCGATGTAGAAAGATTAGCTTCAAATCCATGCGAAACACATGATGTTCCTTCAAATCAATGCGATGTATAAGGTTTAGCTTCTACTCCATGCGAAACAAATGATTTAGCTTCAAATACTTGCGATATAAGTGATATAGCTTCAAATGCAGGCGAAACAAACGCATTAGCTTCAAATCCTTGCGCATCACATAATTTAGCTTCAAATTCATGCGAAACACATGGTTAAGCTTCAAATTCATGCGAAACAAATGATTTAGCTTCGTATACTTGCGATATAAGGGATATAGCTTCAAATGCTGGCGAAATAGACGAGTTACCTTCAAATCCATGCGAAACACATGATGTAACTTCAAATCAATGCGATGTAGAAGGATTAGTTTCAAATCCATGTTAAAAAATGATTTTGATTCAAATACTTGTGATTTAAGTGATATAGCTTCAAATGCAGGCGAAACAAACGAGTTAGCTTCAAATCCATGCGAATCACATAATTTAGCTTCAAATTAATGCGAAACACATGGTTTAGCTTCAAATTCATGCGAAACAAATGATTTAGTTTCAAATACTTGCGATATAAGTGATATAGTTTCAAATGCTGGCGAAATAAACGAGTTAGCATCAAATGCATGCGAAACACATGATGTAGCTTCAAATTAATGCGATGTAGAAGGTTTAGCTTCAAATCCGAGCGAATCAAATGATTTATCTTCAAATACTTGCGATATAAGTGATATTGCTTCAAATGCAGGCGAAACGAACGAGTTAGCTTCAAATCCATGCGAAACAAATGATGTAGCTTCAAATTAATGCGATGTAGAAGGTTTAGCTTCAAATCCGAGCGAAACAAATGATTTAGCTTCAAATACTTGCGATATAAGTGATATAGTTTCAAATGCTGGCGAAATAATCGAGTTAGCTTCAAATCCATGCGAAACACATTATGTAGCTTCAAATCAATGCGATGTAGAAGGTTTAGCTTCAAATCCATGCGAATGAAATGATTTACCTCCAAATACTTGCGATATAAGCGATATTGCTTCAAATGCTGGCGAAATAACCGAGTTAGCTTCATCTCCATGCGAAACCAATGATTTAGCTTCAAATCAATGCGATGTTGATGGTTTTACTTCAAGTCCATGTGTAGCAGGCGATTTAACTTCAAATAATTGCGATATAAGTTGTATGGCATCAAATGCTGGTGAAATAATCGTGTTAGCATCAAATCCATGCGAATCGAATGATTTACCTTCAAATACTTGCGATATAAGTGATATTGCTTCAAATGCAGGCGAAACGAACGAATTAGCTTCAAATCCATGCGAAACACACGATGTAGCTTCAAATCAATGCGATATTGAAGGTTTTGCTTCAAATCCACGCGAAACAAATGATTTAGCTTCAAATACTTGCGATATAAGAGATATAGTTTCAAATTATGGCGAAATAATCGAGTTAGTTTCAAATCCATGCGAAACACATGCTATACCTTCATATCAATGCGATGTAGATTGTGTAGCTTCAAATCCATGCGAAACAAATGATTTAGCTTCAAATACTGGTCAAACAAATGAGTTAGCTTCAAATCGATGCGAAACACATCATGTAGCTTCATATCAATGCGATGTATAAGGTTTAGCTTCAAATCCATGAGAAACAAATGATTTAGCTTCAAATACTTGCGATATAAGTGATATTGCTTCAAATGCAGCCGAAACGAACGAGTTAGCTTCAAATCCATGCGAAACACATGATGTTCCTTCAAATCAATGCGATGTATAAGGTTTAGCTTCTACTCCATGCGAAACAAATGATTTAGCTTCAAATACTTGCGTTATAAGTGATATTGCTTCAAATGCAGGCGAAACGAACGAGTTAGCTTCAAATCCATGCGAAACACATGATGTAGCTTCAAATTAATGCGATGTAGAAGGTTAAGCTTCAAATCCGAGCGAATCAAATGATTTATCTTCAAATACTTGCGATATAAGTGATATAGCTTCAAATGCTGGCGAAATAAACGAGTAGCTCCAAATCCATGCGAAACCCATGATGTAGCTTCAAATTAATGCGATGTAGAAGGTTTAGCTTCAAATTCAAGCGAATCAAATGATTTAGCTTCAAATACTTTCGATATAAGTGATACAGTTTCAAATGCTGGCAAAATAATCGTGTTAGCTTCAAATCCATGCGATACATATGATGTAGCTTCAAATCTATACGATGTAGAAGGTTTGGCTTCAGATCCATGCGAAACAAATGATTTAGTTTCAAATATTTGCGTTATAAGTGATATAGCTTCAACTGCTGGCGAAATAACCGAGTTAGCATCAAATGCATGCGAAACACATGATGTAGCTTCAAATCAATGCGATGTAGATGGTTTAGAATCAAATCCATGCGAAACAAATGATTTACCTTCAAATACTTGCGATATAAGTGATATTGCTTCAAATGCAGGCGAAACGAACGTGTTAGCTTCAAATCCATGCGAAACACATGATGTAGCTTCAAATCAATGCGATGTATAAGGTTTAGCTTCAAATCCATGAGAAACAAATGATTTAGCTTCAAATACTTGCGGTATAAGTGATATTGCTTCAAATGCAGCCGAAACGAACGAGTTAGATTCAAATCCATGCGAAACACATGATGTACCTTCAAATCAATGCGATGTAGAAAGATTAGCTTCAAATCCATTCGAAACACATGATGTTCCTTCAAATCAATGCGATGTATAAGGTTTAGCTTCTACTCCATGCGAAACAAATGATTTAGCTTCAAATACTTGCGATATAAGTTATATTGCATCAAATGCAGGCGAAACGAACGAGTTAGCTTCAAATCCATGCGAAACACATGATGTAGCTTCAAATCAATTCGATGTAGAAAGATTAGCTTCAAATCCATGCGAAACAAATGATTTAGCTTCAAATACTTGCGATATAAGTGATATTGCTTCAAATGCAGGCGAAACGAACGAGTTTGTTTCAAATCCATGCGAAACACATGATGTAGCTTCAAATCAATGCGATGTAGAAGGTTTAGCTTCAAATCCAGGCGAAACAAATGATTTAGCTTCAAATACTGGTCAAACAAACGAGTTAGCTTCAAATCCATGCGAAACACATCATGTAGCTTCATATCAATGCGATGTAGAAAGATTAGCTTCAAATCCATGCGAAACAAATGATTTAGCTTCAAATACTTGCCATATAAGTGATATTGCTTAAAAAAGGCGAAACGAACGAGTTTGTTTCAAATCCATGCGAAACACATGATGTAGCTTCAAATCAATGCGATGTAGAAGGTTTAGCTTCAAATCCAGGCGAAACAAATGATTTAGCTTCAAATACTGGTCAAACAAATGAGTTAGCTTCAAATCGATGCGAAACACATCATGTAGCTTCATATCAATGCGATGTATAAGGTTTAGCTTCAAATCCATGAGAAACAAATGATTTAGCTTCAAATACTTGCGATATAAGTGATATTGCTTCAAATGCAGCCGAAACGAACGAGTTAGCTTCAAATCCATGCGAAACACATGATGTTCCTTCAAATCAATGCGATGTATAAGGTTTAGCTTCTACTCCATGCGAAACAAATGATTTAGCTTCAAATACTTGCGTTATAAGTGATATTGCTTCAAATGCAGGCGAAACGAACGAGTTAGCTTCAAATCCATGCGAAACACATGATGTAGCTTCAAATTAATGCGATGTAGAAGGTTAAGCTTCAAATCCGAGCGAATCAAATGATTTATCTTCAAATACTTGCGATATAAGTGATATAGCTTCAACTGCTGGCGAAATAACCGAGTTAGCATCAAATCCATGCGAAACACATCATGTAGCTTCATATCAATGCGATGTAGAAAGATTAGCTTCAAATCCATGCGAAACAAATGATTTAGCTTCAAATACTTGCGATATAAGTGATATTGCTTAAAAAAGGCGAAACGAACGAGTTTGTTTCAAATCCATGCGAAACACATGATGTAGCTTCAAATCAATGCGATGTAGAAGGTTTAGCTTCAAATCCAGGCGAAACAAATGATTTAGCTTCAAATACTGGTCAAACAAATGAGTTAGCTTCAAATCGATGCGAAACACATCATGTAGCTTCATATCAATGCGATGTATAAGGTTTAGCTTCAAATCCATGAGAAACAAATGATTTAGCTTCAAATACTTGCGATATAAGTGATATTGCTTCAAATGCAGCCGAAACGAACGAGTTAGCTTCAAATCCATGCGAAACACATGATGTTCCTTCAAATCAATGCGATGTATAAGGTTTAGCTTCTACTCCATGCGAAACAAATGATTTAGCTTCAAATACTTGCGTTATAAGTGATATTGCTTCAAATGCAGGCGAAACGAACGAGTTAGCTTCAAATCCATGCGAAACACATGATGTAGCTTCAAATTAATGCGATGTAGAAGGTTAAGCTTCAAATCCGAGCGAATCAAATGATTTATCTTCAAATACTTGCGATATAAGTGATATAGCTTCAACTGCTGGCGAAATAACCGAGTTAGCATCAAATGCATGCGAAACACATGATGTAGCTTCAAATCAATGCGATGTAGATGGTTTAGAATCAAATCCATGCGAAACAAATGATTTACCTTCAAATACTTGCGATATAAGTGATATTGCTTCAAATGCAGGCGAAACGAACGAGTTAGCTTCAAATCCATGCGAAACACATGATGTAGCTTCAAATCAATGCGATGTATAAGGTTTAGCTTCAAATCCATGAGAAACAAATGATTTAGCTTCAAATACTTGCGGTATAAGTGATATTGCTTCAAATGCAGCCGAAACGAACGAGTTAGATTCAAATCCATGCGAAACACATGATGTACCTTCAAATCAATGCGATGTAGAAAGATTAGCTTCAAATCCATTCGAAACACATGATGTTCCTTCAAATCAATGCGATGTATAAGGTTTAGCTTCTACTCCATGCGAAACAAATGATTTAGCTTCAAATACTTGCGATATAAGTGATATTGCATCAAATGCAGGCGAAACGAACGAGTTAGCTTCAAATCCATGCGAAACACATGATGTAGCTTCAAATCAATTCGATGTAGAAAGATTAGCTTCAAATCCATGCGAAACAAATGATTTAGCTTCAAATACTTGCGATATAAGTGATATTGCTTCAAATGCAGGCGAAACGAACGAGTTTGTTTCAAATCCATGCGAAACACATGATGTAGCTTCAAATCAATGCGATGTAGAAGGTTTAGCTTCAAATCCAGGCGAAACAAATGATTTAGCTTCAAATACTGGTCAAACAATCGAGTTAGCTTCAAATCCATGCGAAACACATCATGTAGCTTCATATCAATGCGATGTATAAGGTTTTGCTTCAAATCCATGAGAAACAAATGATTTAGCTTCAAATACTTGCGATATAAGTGATATTGCTTCAAATGCAGCCGAAACGAACGAGTTAGCTTCAAATCCATGCGAAACACATGATGTACCTTCAAATCAATGCGATGTAGAAGGTTTAGCTTCAAATCCAGGCGAAACAAATGATTTAGCTTCAAATACTGGTCAAACAAACGAGTTAGCTTCAAATCCATGCGAAACACATGATGTAGCTTCAAATCAATGCGATGTAGAAAGATTAGCTTCAAATCCATTCGAAACACATGATGTTCCTTCAAATCAATGCGATGTATAAGGTTTAGCTTCTACTCCATGCGAAACAAATGATTTAGCTTCAAATACTTGCGTTATAAGTGATATTGCTTCAAATGCAGGCGAAACGAACGAGTTAGATTCAAATCCATGCGAAACACATGATGTAGCTTCAAATTAATGCGATGTAGAAGGTTTAGCTTCAAATCCGAGCGAATCAAATGATTTATCTTCAAATACTTGCGATATAAGTGATATAGCTTCAAATGCTGGCGAAATAAACGAGTAGCTCCAAATCCATGCGAAACCCGTGATGTAGCTTCAATTAATGCGATGTAGAAGGTTTAGCTTCAAATTCAAGCGAATCAAACGATTTAGCTTCAAATACTTGCGATATAAGTGATATAGTTTCAAATGCTGGCAAAATAATCGTGTTAGCTTCAAATCCATGCGAAACACATGATGTAGCTTCAAATCAATGCGATGTAGAATGTTCAGCTTCTACTCCATGCGAAACAAATGATTTAGCTTCAAATACTTGCGATATAAGTGATATAGCTTCAAATGATTGGCGAAATAAATGAGTTAGCTTCAAATCCATGCGAAACACATGATGTAGCTACAAATCAATGCGGTGTAGATTATTTAGCTATTCAAGTCCATGCGAAACAAATGATTTAGCTTCAAATACTTGCGACTTATGTAATATAGCTTAAAATGCTGGCAAAATAATCGAGTTAGCTTCAAATCCAAGCGAAGCACATGATGTAGCTTCAAATCAATGCGATGTAGAAAGATTAGCTTCAAATCCATGCGAAACACATGATGTTCCTTCAAATCAATGCGATGTATAAGGTTTAGCTTCTACTCCATGCGAAACAAATGATTTAGCTTCAAATACTTGCGATATAAGTGATATAGCTTCAAATGCAGGCGAAACAAACGCATTAGCTTCAAATCCTTGCGCATCACATAATTTAGCTTCAAATTCATGCCAAACACATGGTTAAGCTTCAAATTCATGCGAAACAAATGATTTAGCTTCAAATACTTGCGATATAAGTGATATAGTTTCAAATGCTGGCGAAATAATCGAGTTAGCTTCAAATCCATGCGAAACACATTATGTAGCTTCAAATCAATGCGATGTAGAAGGTTTAGCTTCAAATCCATGCGAATGAAATGATTTACCTCCAAATACTTGCGATATAAGCGATATTGCTTCAAATGCTGGCGAAATAACCGAGTTAGCTTCATCTCCATGCGAAACCAATGATTTAGCTTCAAATCAATGCGATGTTGATGGTTTTACTTCAAGTCCATGTGTAGCAAGCGATTTAACTTCAAATAATTGCGATATAAGTTGTATAGCATCAAATGCTGGTGAAATAATCGTGTTAGCATCAAATCCATGCGAATCGAATGATTTACCTTCAAATACTTGCGATATAAGTGATATTGCTTCAAATGCAGGCGAAACGAACGAATTAGCTTCAAATCCATGCGAAACACACGATGTAGCTTCAAATCAATGCGATATTGAAGGTTTTGCTTCAAATCCACGCGAAACAAATGATTTAGCTTCAAATACTTGCGATATAAGAGATATAGTTTCAAATTATGGCGAATAATCGAGTTAGTTTCAAATCCATGCGAAACACATGCTATACCTTCATATCAATGCGATGTAGATTGTGTAGCTTCAAATCCATGCGAACAAATGATTTTGCTTCAAATACTTGCGATATAAGTGATATAGTTTCTAATGCTGACGAAATGATCGAGTTAGCTACAAATCCAGGCGAAACATATGATGTAGCTTTAAATCAATGCGATGTAGAAGGTTTGGCTTCAGATCCATGCGAAACAAATGATTTAGCTTCAAAAACTTGCGATATAAGTGATATAGCTTCAAATGCTGGCGAAATAACCGAGTTAGCTTCAAATGCATGCGAAACACATGATGTAGGTTCAAATCTAAGCGATGTAGAAGGATTAGTTTCAAATCCATGTTAAAAAATGATTTTGATTCAAATACTTGTGATTTAAGTGATATAGCTTCAAATGCAGGCGAAACAAACGAGTTAGCTTGAAATCCATGCGAATCACATAATTTAGCTTCAAATTCATGCGAAACACATGGTTTAGCTTCAAATTCATGCAAAACAAATGATTTAGTTTCAAATACTTGCGATATAAGTGATATAGCTTCAAATGCTGGCGAAACGAACGAGTTAGCTTCAAATCCATGCGAAACACATGATGTAGATTCAAATAAAAACGATGTAGAAGGTTTAGCTTCATATCCATGTGTAGCAAGTGATTTAACTTCAAATACTTGCGATATAAGTGATATAGCTTCAAATGCTGGCGAAATAAACGAGTAGCTCCAAATCCATGCGAAACCCATGATGTAGCTTCAAATTAGTGCGATGTAGAAGGTTTAGCTTCAAATTCAAGCTAATCAAATGATTTAGCTTCAAATACTTGCGATATAAGTGATATAGTTTCAAATGCTGGTGAAATAATCGTGTTAGCTTCAAATCCATGCGATACATATGATGCAGCTTCAAATCAATGCGATGTAGATAGTTTAGAATCAAATCCATGCGAAACAAATGATTTACCTTCAAATACTTGCGATATAAGTGATATTGCATCAAATGCTGGCGAAACGAACGAGTTAGCTCCAAATCCATGCGAAACACATGATGTAGCTTCAAATCAATGCGATGTAGAAAGATTAGCTTCAAATCCATGCGAAACAAATGATTTAGCTTCAAATACTTGCGATATAAGTGATATTGCTTCAAATGCAGGCGAAACGAACGAGTTTGTTTCAAATCCATGCGAAACACATGATGTAGCTTCAAATCAATGCGATGTAGAATGTTTAGCTTCTACTCCATGCGAAACAAATGATTTAGCTTCAAATACTTGCGATATAAGTGATATAGCTTCAAATGATTGGCGAAATAAATGAGTTAGCTTCAAATCCATGCGAAACACATGATGTAGCTACAAATCAATGCGGTGTAGATTATTTAGCTATTCAAGTCCATGCGAAACAAATGATTTAGCTTCAAATACTTGCGACTTATGTAATATAGCTTAAAATGCTCGCAAAATAATCGAGTTAGCTTCAAATCCAAGCGAAGCACATGATGTAGCTTCAAATCAATGCGATGTAGAAAGATTAGCTTCAAATCCATGCGAAACACATGATGTTCCTTCAAATCAATGCGATGTATAAGGTTTAGATTCTACTCCATGCGAAACAAATGATTTAGCTTCAAATACTTGCGATATAAGTGATATAGCTTCAAATGCAGGCGAAACAAACGCATTAGCTTCAAATCCTTGCGCATCACATAATTTAGCTTCAAATTCATGCGAAACACATGGTTAAGCTTCAAATTCATGCGAAACAAATGATTTAGCTTCGTATACTTGCGATATAAGGGATATAGCTTCAAATGCTGGCGAAATAAACGAGTTACCTTCAAATCCATGCGAAACACATGATGTAACTTCAAATCAATGCGATGTAGAAGGATTAGTTTCAAATCCATGTTAAAAAATGATTTACATTCAAATACTTGCGATATAAGTGATATTGCTTCAAATACAGGCGAAACGAACGAGTTAGCTTCAAATCCATGCGAAACACATGATGTAGCTTCAAATCAATGCGATGTTGAAGGTTTAGCTTCAAATCCACGCAAAACAAATGATTTAGCTTCAAATACTTGCGGTATAAGTGATATAGTTTCAACTGCTGACGAAATAATCGAGTTAACTTCAAATCCATGCGAAACATATGATGTAGCTTCAAATCAATGCGATGTAGAAGGTTTAGCTTCAAATCCATGCGAATCAAATGATTTAGATTCAAATACTTGCGATATAAGTGATATAGCTACAAATGCAGGCGAAGCAAACGAGTTGGCGTCAAATCCATGCGAAACACATGATGTAGCTTCAAATCAATGCGATGTATAAGGTTTATCTTCAAATCCATGAGAAACAAATGATTTAGCTTCAAATATTTGCGATGTAAGTAATATAGCTTCAAATGCTGGCGAAATAACCGAGTTAGATTCAAAAACTAAGCGAAACATATGATGTAGCTTCAAATCAATGCGATGTAGAAGGTTTAGCTTCAAATCCAGGCGAAACAAATGGTTTAGATTCAAATACTGGTCAAACAAACGAGTTAGCTTCAAATCCATGCGAAACACATGATCTAGCTTCGAATCAATGCGATGTAGTAAGGTTAGCTTCAAATCCATGCGAAACACATGATGTAGCTTCAAATCAATGCGATATAGATGGTTTAGCTTCAAATCCATGCGAAACAAATTATTTAGATTCAAATACTTGCGATATAAGTGATATAGTTTCAAATGCTGGCGAAATATTCGAGTTAGCTTCAAATCCAAGCGAAACAAATGATTTAGCTTCAAAAACTTGCGATATAAGTGATATAGCTTCAAATGGTGGCGAAACGAAAGAGTTAGCTTCAAATCGATGCGAAACACATGATGTAGCTTCAAATCAATGCGATGTAGAAGGTTTAGCTTCAAATCCAGGCGAAACACATGATGTTGCTTCAAATCAATGCGATGTATAAGGTTTAGCTTCAACTCCATGCGAAACAAATGATTTAGCTTCATATACTTGCGATATAAGGGATATAGCTTCAAATGCTGGCGAAATAAACGAGATAGCTTCAAATCCATGCGAAACACATGATGTAGCTTCAAATGTATAAGGTTTAGTATCAAATCCATGCGAAACAAATGATTTAGCTTCAAATACTTGTGACGTAAGTGATATCGCTTCAAATGCAGGCGAAACAAACGAGTTAGCTTCAAATCCATGCGAAACACATGATGCAGCTTCAAACACTTGCGATATAAGTGATATAGTTTCAAATGCTGTCGAAATAATCGTGTTTGCTTCAAATCCATGCGAAACAAATGATTTGGCTTCAAATGCTTGCGATATAAGTGATATAGCTTCAAATGCTGTCGAAATAAACGAGTTAGCTTCAAATCCATGCGAAACATATGATGTAGCATCAAATCAATGCGATGTAGAAGGTTTGGCTTCAGATCCATGCGAAACAAATGATTCAGCTTCAAATACTTGCGATATAAGTGATATAGCTTCAAATGCAGGCGAAACGAACGAGTTGGCGTCAAATCCATGCGAAACACATAATTAAGCTTCTAATTCATGCGAAACACATGATGTAGCTTCAAATGTATAAGGTTTAGTGTCAAATCCATGCGAAACAAATGATTTAGCTTCAAATACTTGCGACGTAAGTGATATAGCTTCAAATGCAGGCGAAACGAACGAGTTAGCTTCAAATGCATGCGAAACACATGATGTAGATTCAAATACTTGCGATATAAGTGATATAGTTTCAAATGCTGTCGAAATAATCGTGTTTGCTTCAAATCCATGCGAAACAAATGATTTGGCTTCAAATGCTTGCGATATAAGTGATATAGCTTCAAATGCTGTCGAAATATACGAGTTAGCTTCAAATCCATGCGAAACATATGATGTAGCATCAAATCAATGCGATGTAGAAGGTTTGGCTTCAGATCCATGCGAAACAAATGATTCAGCTTCAATTACTTGCGATATAAGTGATATAGCTTCAAATGCAGGCGAAACGAACGAGTTGGCGTCAAATCCATGCGAAACACATAATTAAGCTTCTAATTCATGCGAAACACATGGTTTAGCTTCATATTCATGCGTAACAAATGGTTTAGCTTCCAATTCTTCCGACGTATGTGATATAGCTACAAATGCAGGCGAAGCAAACGAGTTAGCTTCAAATCCATGCGAAACACATGATGTAGCTTCAAATCAATGCGATGTAGATTATTTAGCTATAAAAGTCCGTGCGAAACAAATGATTTAGCTTCAAATACTTGCGATATATGTAATATAGCTTAAAATGCTGGCAAAATAATCGAGTTAGCTTCAAATCCAAGCGAAGCACATGATGTAGCTTCAAATCAATGCGATGTAGAAGGTTTAGCTTCAAATCAAGGCGAAACAACTGATTTAGCTTCAAATACTGGTCAAACAAACGAGTTAGCTTGAAATCCATGCGAAACACATGATATAGCTTGATATCAATGCGATGTAGAAAGATTAGCTTCCAATCCATGCGAAACACATGATGTTCCTTCAACTCAATGCGATGTATAAGGTTTAGCTTCTACTCCATGCGAAACAAATGATTTAGCTTCAAATACTTGCGATATAAGTGATATAGCTTCAAATGATAGCGAAATAAACGAGTTAGCTTCAAATCCATGCGAAACGCATGATGTAGCTTCAAATCAATGCGATGTAGATTATTTAGCTATAAAAGTCCATGCGAAACAAATGATTTAGCTTCAAATACTTGCGATATATGTAATATAGCTTAAAATGCTGGCAAAATAATCGTGTTAGCTTCAAATCCAAGCGAAGCATATGATGTAGCTTCAAATCAATGCGATTTAGAAGGTTTAGCTTCAAATCAAGGCGAAACATCTGATTTAGCTTCAAATACTGGTCAAACAAAAGAGTTAGCTTCAAATCCATGCGAAACACATGATGTAGCTTGATATCAATGCGATGTAGAAAGATTAGCTTCAAATCCATGCGAAACACATGATGTAGCTTCAAATACTTGCGATATAAGTGATATAGTTTCAAATGCTGTCGAAATAATCGTGTTTGCTTCAAATCCATGCGAAACACATGATGTTCCTTCAAATCAATGCGATGTATAAGGTTTAGCTTCTACTCCATGCGAAACAAATGATTTAGCTTCAAATACTTGCGATATAAGTGATATAGCTTCAAATGATGGCGAAATAAACGAGTTAGCTTCAAATCCATGCGAAACACATGATGTAGCTTCAAATCAATGCGATGTATATTATTTAGCTATTCAAGTCCATGCGAAACAAATGATTTAGCTTCAAATACTTGCGATATGTGTAATATAGCTTAAAATGCTGGTGAAATAATCGAGTTAGCTTCAAATCCAAGCGAAGCACATGATGTAGCTTCAAATCAATGCGATCTAGAAAGATTAGCTTCAAATCCATGCGAAACACATGATGTAGCTTCATATCAATGCGATGTATAAGGTTTAGCTTCAAATCCATGCGAAACAAATGATTTAGCTTCAAATATTTGCGATATAAGTGATATAGTTTCAAATGCTGGCGAAATAATCGAGTTAGCTTCAAATCCATGCGAAACACATGATGTAGCTTCAAATCATTGCGATGTAGAAAGATTAGCTTCAAATCCATGCGAAACACATGATGTTACTTCAAATCTATGCGATGTATAAGGTTTAGCTTCTACTCCATGCGAAACAAATGATTTAGCTTCATATACTTGCGATATAAGGGATATTGCTTCAAATGCTGGCGAAATAAACGAGTTACCTTCAAATCCATGCGAAACACATGATGTAGCTTCAAATGTATAAGGTTTAGTGTCAAAACCATGCGAAACAAATGATTTAGCTTCAAATACTTGCGACGTAAGTGATATAGCTTCAAATGCAGGCGAAACGAACGAGTTAGCTTCAAATGTATGCGAAACACATGATGTAGATTCAAATACTTGCGATATAAGTGATATAGTTTCAAATGCTTTCGAAATAATCGTGTTTGCTTCAAATCCATGCGAAACAAATGATTTGGCTTCAAATGCTTGCGATATAAGTGATATAGCTTCAAATGCTGTCGAAATATACGAGTTAGCTTCAAATCCATGCGAAACATATGATGTAGCATCAAATCAATGCGATGTAGAAGGTTTGGCTTCAGATCCATGCGAAACAAATGATTCAGCTTCAAATACTGGCGATATAAGTGATATAGCTTCAAATGCAGGCGAAACGAACGAGTTGGCGTCAAATCCATGCGAAACACATAATTAAGCTTCTAATTCATGCGAAACACATGGTTTAGCTTCATATTCATGCGAAACAAATGGTTTAGCTTCCAATTCTTCCGACGTATGTGATATAGCTACAAATGCAGGCGAAGCAAACGAGTTGGCTTCAATTCCATGAGAAACAAATGATTTAGCTTCAAATACTTGCGATATAAGTGATATTGCTTCAAATGCAGGCGAAACGAACGAGTTAGCTTCAAATCCATGCGAAACACATGATGTAGCTTCATATCAATGCGATGTAGAAGGTTTAGCTTCAAATCCAGGCGAAACAAATGATTTAGCTTCAAATACTGGTCAAACAAACGAGTTAGCTTCAAATCCATGCGAAACACATGATGTAGCTTCACATCAATGTGATGTAGAAAGATTAGCTTCAAATCCATGCGAAACACATGATGTTGCTTCAAAACAATGCGATGTATAAGGTTTAGCTTCAACTCCATGCGAAACAAATGATTTAGCCTCAAATACTTGCGATATATGTGATATAGTTTCAAATGCTTGCGAAATAATCGAGTTAGCTTCAAATCCATGCGAAACACATGATGTAGCTTCAAATCAATGCGATGTAGAAAGATTAGCTTCAAACCCATGCGAAACACATGATGTTCCTTCAAATCAATGCGATGTATAAGGTTTAGCTTCTACTCCATGTGAAACAAATGATTTAGCTTCAAATACTTGCGATATAAGTGATATAGCTTAAAATGCTGGCAAAATAATCGAGTTAGCTTCAAATCCAAGCGAAGCACATGATGTAGCTTCAAATCAATGCGATGTAGAAGGTTTAGCTTCAAATCAAGGCGAAACAACTGATTTAGCTTCAAATACTGGTCAAACAAACGAGTTAGCTTGAAATCCATGCGAAACACATGATGTAGCTTGATATCAATGCGATGTAGAAAGATTAGCTTCCAATCCATGCGAAACACATGATGTTCCTTCAACTCAATGCGATGTATAAGGTTTAGCTTCTACTCCATGCGAAACAAATGATTTAGCTTCAAATACTTGCGATATAAGTGATATAGCTTCAAATGATGGCGAAATAAACGAGTTAGCTTCAAATCCATGCGAAACGCATGATGTAGCTTCAAATCAATGCGATGTAGATTATTTAGCTATAAAAGTCCATGCGAAACAAATGATTTAGCTTCAAATACTTGCGATATATGTAATATAGCTTAAAATGCTGGCAAAATAATCGTGTTAGCTTCAAATCCAAGCGAAGCACATGATGTAGCTTCAAATCAATGCGATTTAGAAGGTTTAGCTTCAAATCAAGGCGAAACAACTGATTTAGCTTCAAATACTGGTCAAACAAAAGAGTTAGCTTCAAATCCATGCGAAACACATGATGTAGCTTGATATCAATGCGATGTAGAAAGATTAGCTTCAAATCCATGCGAAACACATGATGTAGCTTCAAATACTTGCGATATAAGTGATATAGTTTCAAATGCTGTCGAAATAATCGTGTTTGCTTCAAATCCATGCGAAACACATGATGTTCCTTCAAATCAATGCGATGTATAAGGTTTAGCTTCTACTCCATGCGAAACAAATGATTTAGCTTCAAATACTTGCGATATAAGTGATATAGCTTCAAATGATGGCGAAATAAACGAGTTAGCTTCAAATCCATGCGAAACACATGATGTAGCTTCAAATCAATGCGATGTATATTATTTAGCTATTCAAGTCCATGCGAAACAAATGATTTAGCTTCAAATACTTGCGATATGTGTAATATAGCTTAAAATGCTGGTGAAATAATCGAGTTAGCTTCAAATCCAAGCGAAGCACATGATGTAGCTTCAAATCAATGCGATCTAGAAAGATTAGCTTCAAATCCATGCGAAACACATGATGTAGCTTCATATCAATGCGATGTATAAGGTTTAGCTTCAAATCCATGCGAAACAAATGATTTAGCTTCAAATATTTGCGATATAAGTGATATAGTTTCAAATGCTGGCGAAATAATCGAGTTAGCTTCAAATCCATGCGAAACACATGATGTAGCTTCAAATCATTGCGATGTAGAAAGATTAGCTTCAAATCCATGCGAAACACATGATGTTACTTCAAATCTATGCGATGTATAAGGTTTAGCTTCTACTCCATGCGAAACAAATGATTTAGCTTCATATACTTGCGATATAAGGGATATTGCTTCAAATGCTGGCGAAATAAACGAGTTACCTTCAAATCCATGCGAAACACATGATGTAGCTTCAAATGTATAAGGTTTAGTGTCAAAACCATGCGAAACAAATGATTTAGCTTCAAATACTTGCGACGTAAGTGATATAGCTTCAAATGCAGGCGAAACGAACGAGTTAGCTTCAAATGTATGCGAAACACATGATGTAGATTCAAATACTTGCGATATAAGTGATATAGTTTCAAATGCTGTCGAAATAATCGTGTTTGCTTCAAATCCATGCGAAACAAATGATTTGGCTTCAAATGCTTGCGATATAAGTGATATAGCTTCAAATGCTGTCGAAATATACGAGTTAGCTTCAAATCCATGCGAAACATATGATGTAGCATCAAATCAATGCGATGTAGAAGGTTTGGCTTCAGATCCATGCGAAACAAATGATTCAGCTTCAAATACTTGCGATATAAGTGATATAGCTTCAAATGCAGGCGAAACGAACGAGTTGGCGTCAAATCCATGCGAAACACATAATTAAGCTTCTAATTCATGCGAAACACATGGTTTAGCTTCATATTCATGCGAAACAAATGGTTTAGCTTCCAATTCTTCCGACGTATGTGATATAGCTACAAATGCAGGCGAAGCAAACTAGTTGGCTTCAAATCCATGAGAAACAAACGATTTAGCTTCAAATACTTGCGATATAAGTGATATTGCTTCAAATGCAGGCGAAACGAACGAGTTAGCTTCAAATCCATGCGAAACACATGATGTAGCTTCATATCAATGCGATGTAGAAGGTTTAGCTTCAAATCCAGGCGAAACAAATGATTTAGCTTCAAATACTGGTCAAACAAACGAGTTAGCTTCAAATCCATGCGAAACACATGATGTAGCTTCACATCAATGTGATGTAGAAAGATTAGCTTCAAATCCATGCGAAACACATGATGTTGCTTCAAAACAATGCGATGTATAAGGTTTAGCTTCAACTCCATGCGAAACAAATGATTTAGCCTCAAATACTTGCGATATATGTGATATAGTTTCAAATGCTTGCGAAATAATCGAGTTAGCTTCAAATCCATGCGAAACACATGATGTAGCTTCAAATCAATGCGATGTAGAAAGATTAGCTTCAAACCCATGCGAAACACATGATGTTCCTTCAAATCAATGCGATGTATAAGGTTTAGCTTCTACTCCATGTGAAACAAATGATTTAGCTTCAAATACTTGCGATATAAGTGATATAGCTTCAAATGATGGCGAAATAAATGAGTTAGCTTCAAATCCATGCGAAACACATGATGTAGCTTCAAATCAATGCGATGTAGATTATTTAGCTATAAAAGTCCGTGCGAAACAAATGATTTAGCTTCAAATACTTGCGATATATGTAATATAGCTTAAAATGCTGGCAAAATAATCGAGTTAGCTTCAAATCCAAGCGAAGCACATGATGTAGCTTCAAATCAATGCGATGTAGAAGGTTTAGCTTCAAATCAAGGCGAAACAACTGATTTAGCTTCAAATACTGGTCAAACAAACGAGTTAGCTTGAAATCCATGCGAAACACATGATATAGCTTGATATCAATGCGATGTAGAAAGATTAGCTTCCAATCCATGCGAAACACATGATGTTCCTTCAACTCAATGCGATGTATAAGGTTTAGCTTCTACTCCATGCGAAACAAATGATTTAGCTTCAAATACTTGCGATATAAGTGATATAGCTTCAAATGATAGCGAAATAAACGAGTTAGCTTCAAATCCATGCGAAACGCATGATGTAGCTTCAAATCAATGCGATGTAGATTATTTAGCTATAAAAGTCCATGCGAAACAAATGATTTAGCTTCAAATACTTGCGATATATGTAATATAGCTTAAAATGCTGGCAAAATAATCGTGTTAGCTTCAAATCCAAGCGAAGCATATGATGTAGCTTCAAATCAATGCGATTTAGAAGGTTTAGCTTCAAATCAAGGCGAAACATCTGATTTAGCTTCAAATACTGGTCAAACAAAAGAGTTAGCTTCAAATCCATGCGAAACACATGATGTAGCTTGATATCAATGCGATGTAGAAAGATTAGCTTCAAATCCATGCGAAACACATGATGTAGCTTCAAATACTTGCGATATAAGTGATATAGTTTCAAATGCTGTCGAAATAATCGTGTTTGCTTCAAATCCATGCGAAACACATGATGTTCCTTCAAATCAATGCGATGTATAAGGTTTAGCTTCTACTCCATGCGAATCAAATGATTTAGCTTCAAATACTTGCGATATAAGTGATATAGCTTCAAATGATGGCGAAATAAACGAGTTAGCTTCAAATCCATGCGAAACACATGATGTAGCTTCAAATCAATGCGATGTATATTATTTAGCTATTCAAGTCCATGCGAAACAAATGATTTAGCTTCAAATACTTGCGATATGTGTAATATAGCTTAAAATGCTGGTGAAATAATCGAGTTAGCTTCAAATCCAAGCGAAGCACATGATGTAGCTTCAAATCAATGCGATCTAGAAAGATTAGCTTCAAATCCATGCGAAACACATGATGTAGCTTCATATCAATGCGATGTATAAGGTTTAGCTTCAAATCCATGCGAAACAAATGATTTAGCTTCAAATATTTGCGATATAAGTGATATAGTTTCAAATGCTGGCGAAATAATCGAGTTAGCTTCAAATCCATGCGAAACACATGATGTAGCTTCAAATCATTGCGATGTAGAAAGATTAGCTTCAAATCCATGCGAAACACATGATGTTACTTCAAATCTATGCGATGTATAAGGTTTAGCTTCTACTCCATGCGAAACAAATGATTTAGCTTCATATACTTGCGATATAAGGGATATTGCTTCAAATGCTGGCGAAATAAACGAGTTACCTTCAAATCCATGCGAAACACATGATGTAGCTTCAAATGTATAAGGTTTAGTGTCAAAACCATGCGAAACAAATGATTTAGCTTCAAATACTTGCGACGTAAGTGATATAGCTTCAAATGCAGGCGAAACGAACGAGTTAGCTTCAAATGTATGCGAAACACATGATGTAGATTCAAATACTTGCGATATAAGTGATATAGTTTCAAATGCTTTCGAAATAATCGTGTTTGCTTCAAATCCATGCGAAACAAATGATTTGGCTTCAAATGCTTGCGATATAAGTGATATAGCTTCAAATGCTGTCGAAATATACGAGTTAGCTTCAAATCCATGCGAAACATATGATGTAGCATCAAATCAATGCGATGTAGAAGGTTTGGCTTCAGATCCATGCGAAACAAATGATTCAGCTTCAAATACTGGCGATATAAGTGATATAGCTTCAAATGCAGGCGAAACGAACGAGTTGGCGTCAAATCCATGCGAAACACATAATTAAGCTTCTAATTCATGCGAAACACATGGTTTAGCTTCATATTCATGCGAAACAAATGGTTTAGCTTCCAATTCTTCCGACGTATGTGATATAGCTACAAATGCAGGCGAAGCAAACGAGTTGGCTTCAATTCCATGAGAAACAAATGATTTAGCTTCAAATACTTGCGATATAAGTGATATTGCTTCAAATGCAGGCGAAACGAACGAGTTAGCTTCAAATCCATGCGAAACACATGATGTAGCTTCATATCAATGCGATGTAGAAGGTTTAGCTTCAAATCCAGGCGAAACAAATGATTTAGCTTCAAATACTGGTCAAACAAACGAGTTAGCTTCAAATCCATGCGAAACACATGATGTAGCTTCACATCAATGTGATGTAGAAAGATTAGCTTCAAATCCATGCGAAACACATGATGTTGCTTCAAAACAATGCGATGTATAAGGTTTAGCTTCAACTCCATGCGAAACAAATGATTTAGCCTCAAATACTTGCGATATATGTGATATAGTTTCAAATGCTTGCGAAATAATCGAGTTAGCTTCAAATCCATGCGAAACACATGATGTAGCTTCAAATCAATGCGATGTAGAAAGATTAGCTTCAAACCCATGCGAAACACATGATGTTCCTTCAAATCAATGCGATGTATAAGGTTTAGCTTCTACTCCATGTGAAACAAATGATTTAGCTTCAAATACTTGCGATATAAGTGATATAGCTTAAAATGCTGGCAAAATAATCGAGTTAGCTTCAAATCCAAGCGAAGCACATGATGTAGCTTCAAATCAATGCGATGTAGAAGGTTTAGCTTCAAATCAAGGCGAAACAACTGATTTAGCTTCAAATACTGGTCAAACAAACGAGTTAGCTTGAAATCCATGCGAAACACATGATGTAGCTTGATATCAATGCGATGTAGAAAGATTAGCTTCCAATCCATGCGAAACACATGATGTTCCTTCAACTCAATGCGATGTATAAGGTTTAGCTTCTACTCCATGCGAAACAAATGATTTAGCTTCAAATACTTGCGATATAAGTGATATAGCTTCAAATGATGGCGAAATAAACGAGTTAGCTTCAAATCCATGCGAAACGCATGATGTAGCTTCAAATCAATGCGATGTAGATTATTTAGCTATAAAAGTCCATGCGAAACAAATGATTTAGCTTCAAATACTTGCGATATATGTAATATAGCTTAAAATGCTGGCAAAATAATCGTGTTAGCTTCAAATCCAAGCGAAGCACATGATGTAGCTTCAAATCAATGCGATTTAGAAGGTTTAGCTTCAAATCAAGGCGAAACAACTGATTTAGCTTCAAATACTGGTCAAACAAAAGAGTTAGCTTCAAATCCATGCGAAACACATGATGTAGCTTGATATCAATGCGATGTAGAAAGATTAGCTTCAAATCCATGCGAAACACATGATGTAGCTTCAAATACTTGCGATATAAGTGATATAGTTTCAAATGCTGTCGAAATAATCGTGTTTGCTTCAAATCCATGCGAAACACATGATGTTCCTTCAAATCAATGCGATGTATAAGGTTTAGCTTCTACTCCATGCGAAACAAATGATTTAGCTTCAAATACTTGCGATATAAGTGATATAGCTTCAAATGATGGCGAAATAAACGAGTTAGCTTCAAATCCATGCGAAACACATGATGTAGCTTCAAATCAATGCGATGTATATTATTTAGCTATTCAAGTCCATGCGAAACAAATGATTTAGCTTCAAATACTTGCGATATGTGTAATATAGCTTAAAATGCTGGTGAAATAATCGAGTTAGCTTCAAATCCAAGCGAAGCACATGATGTAGCTTCAAATCAATGCGATCTAGAAAGATTAGCTTCAAATCCATGCGAAACACATGATGTAGCTTCATATCAATGCGATGTATAAGGTTTAGCTTCAAATCCATGCGAAACAAATGATTTAGCTTCAAATATTTGCGATATAAGTGATATAGTTTCAAATGCTGGCGAAATAATCGAGTTAGCTTCAAATCCATGCGAAACACATGATGTAGCTTCAAATCATTGCGATGTAGAAAGATTTGCTTCAAATCCATGCGAAACACATGATGTTACTTCAAATCTATGCGATGTATAAGGTTTAGCTTCTACTCCATGCGAAACAAATGATTTAGCTTCATATACTTGCGATATAAGGGATATTGCTTCAAATGCTGGCGAAATAAACGAGTTACCTTCAAATCCATGCGAAACACATGATGTAGCTTCAAATGTATAAGGTTTAGTGTCAAAACCATGCGAAACAAATGATTTAGCTTCAAATACTTGCGACGTAAGTGATATAGCTTCAAATGCAGGCGAAACGAACGAGTTAGCTTCAAATGTATGCGAAACACATGATGTAGATTCAAATACTTGCGATATAAGTGATATAGTTTCAAATGCTGTCGAAATAATCGTGTTTGCTTCAAATCCATGCGAAACAAATGATTTGGCTTCAAATGCTTGCGATATAAGTGATATAGCTTCAAATGCTGTCGAAATATACGAGTTAGCTTCAAATCCATGCGAAACATATGATGTAGCATCAAATCAATGCGATGTAGAAGGTTTGGCTTCAGATCCATGCGAAACAAATGATTCAGCTTCAAATACTTGCGATATAAGTGATATAGCTTCAAATGCAGGCGAAACGAACGAGTTGGCGTCAAATCCATGCGAAACACATAATTAAGCTTCTAATTCATGCGAAACACATGGTTTAGCTTCATATTCATGCGAAACAAATGGTTTAGCTTCCAATTCTTCCGACGTATGTGATATAGCTACAAATGCAGGCGAAGCAAACTAGTTGGCTTCAAATCCATGAGAAACAAACGATTTAGCTTCAAATACTTGCGATATAAGTGATATTGCTTCAAATGCAGGCGAAACGAACGAGTTAGCTTCAAATCCATGCGAAACACATGATGTAGCTTCATATCAATGCGATGTAGAAGGTTTAGCTTCAAATCCAGGCGAAACAAATGATTTAGCTTCAAATACTGGTCAAACAAACGAGTTAGCTTCAAATCCATGCGAAACACATGATGTAGCTTCACATCAATGTGATGTAGAAAGATTAGCTTCAAATCCATGCGAAACACATGATGTTGCTTCAAAACAATGCGATGTATAAGGTTTAGCTTCAACTCCATGCGAAACAAATGATTTAGCCTCAAATACTTGCGATATATGTGATATAGTTTCAAATGCTTGCGAAATAATCGAGTTAGCTTCAAATCCATGCGAAACACATGATGTAGCTTCAAATCAATGCGATGTAGAAAGATTAGCTTCAAACCCATGCGAAACACATGATGTTCCTTCAAATCAATGCGATGTATAAGGTTTAGCTTCTACTCCATGTGAAACAAATGATTTAGCTTCAAATACTTGCGATATAAGTGATATAGCTTCAAATGATGGCGAAATAAATGAGTTAGCTTCAAATCCATGCGAAACACATGATGTAGCTTCAAATCAATGCGATGTAGATTATTTAGCTATTCAAGTCCATGCGAAACAAATGATTTAGCTTCAAATACTTGCGATATATGTAATATAGCTTAAAATGCTGGCAAAATAATCGAGTTAGCTTCAAATCCAAGCGAAGCACATGATGTAGCTTCAAATCAATGCGATGTAGAAACATTAGCTTCAAATCCATGCGAAACACATGATGTTCCTTCAAATAAATGCGATGTATAAGGTTTAGGTTCTACTCCGTGCGAAACAAATGATTTAGCTTCATACACTTGCGATATAAGTGATATAGCTTCAAATGCTGGCGAAATAAACGAGTTACTTTCAAATCCACGCGAAACACATGATGTAGCTTGATATCAATGCGATGTAGAAAGATTAGCTTCCAATCCATGCGAAACACATGATGTTCCTTCAAATCAATGCGATGTATAAGGTTTAGCTTCTACTCCATGCGAAACAAATGATTTAGCTTCAAATACTTGCGATATAAGTGATATAGCTTCAAATGATGGCGAAATAAACGAGTTAGCTTCAAATCCATGCGAAACGCATGATGTAGCTTCAAATCAATGCGATGTAGATTATTTAGCTATAAAAGTCCATGCGAAACAAATGATTTAGCTTCAAATACTTGCGATATATGTAATATAGCTTAAAATGCTGGCAAAATAATCGTGTTAGCTTCAAATCCAAGCGAAGCACATGATGTAGCTTCAAATCAATGCGATGTAGAAGGTTTAGCTTCAAATCAAGGCGAAACAACTGATTTAGCTTCAAATCAAGGCGAAACAACTGATTTAGCTTCAAATACTGGTCAAACAAAAGAGTTAGCTTCAAATCCATGCGAAACACATGATGTAGCTTGATATCAATGCGATGTAGAAAGATTAGCTTCAAATCCATGCGAAACACATGATGTTGCTTCAAATCAATGCGATGTATAAGGTTTAGCTTCAACTCCATGTGAAACAAATGATTTAGCTTCAAATACTTGCGATATAAGTGATATAGTTTCAAATGCTGGCGAAATAACCGAGTTAGCTTCAAATCCATGCGAAACACATGATGTAGCTTCAAATGTATAAGGTTTAGTATCTAATCCATGCGAAACAAATGATTTAACTTCAAATACTTGCGACGTAAGTGATATAGCTTCAAATGCAGGCGAAACAAACGAGTTAGCTTCAAATCCATGCGAAACACATGATGTAGCTTCAAATACTTGCGATATAAGTGATATAGTTTCAAATGCTGTCGAAATAATCGTGTTTGCTTCAAATCCATGCGAAACACATGATGTTCCTTCAAATCAATGCGATGTATAAGGTTTAGCTTCTACTCCATGCGAAACAAATGATTTAGCTTCAAATACTTGCGATATAAGTGATATAGCTTCAAATGATGGCGAAATAAACGAGTTAGCTTCAAATCCATGCGAAACACATGATGTAGCTTCAAATCAATGCGATGTATATTATTTAGCTATTCAAGTCCATGCGAAACAAATGATTTAGCTTCAAATACTTGCGATATGTGTAATATAGCTTAAAATGCTGGCAAAATAATCGAGTTAGCTTCAAATCCAAGCGAAGCACATGATGTAGCTTCAAATCAATGCGATGTAGAAAGATTAGCTTCAAATCCATGCGAAACACATGATGTAGCTTCATATCAATGCGATGTATAAGGTTTAGCTTCAAATCCATGCGAAACAAATGATTTAGCTTCAAATACTTGCGCTATAAGTGATATAGTTTCAAATGCTGGCGAAATAATCGAGTTAGCTTCAAATCCATGCGAAACACATGATGTAGCTTCAAATCATTGCGATGTAGAAAGATTAGCTTCAAATCCATGCGAAACACATGATGTTACTTCAAATCTATGTGATGTATAAGGTTTAGCTTCTATTCCATGCGAAACAAATGATTTAGCTTCAAATACTTGCGATATAAGTGATATAGCTTCAAATGCTGGCGAAATAAACGAGTTAACTTCAGATCCATGCGAAACACATGATGTAGCTGCAAATCAATGCGATGTAGATTATTTAGCTATTCAAGTCCATGCGAAACAAATGATTTAGCTTCAAATACTTGCGATATAAGTAATATAGCTTAAAATTCTGACGAAATAATCGAGTTAGCTTCAAATCCATGCGAAACACATGATGTAGCTTCAAATCAATGCGATGTAGAAAGATTAGATTCAAATCCATGCGAAACACATGATGTTCCTTCAAATCAATGCGATGTATAAGGTTTAGCTTCTACTCCATGCGAAACAAATGATTTAGCTTCAAATACTTGCGATATAAGTGATATAGCTTCAAATGGTGGCGAAATAATCAAGTTAGCTTCAAATCCATGCGAAACATATTACGTAGCATCAAATTTAATGCGATGTAGAAGGATTAGTCTCAAATCCATGCGAAACAAATGATTTAGCTTGAAATACTTGCGATATAAGTGATATAGCTTCAAATGCTGGCGAAAAAAATCAGTTACCTTCAAATCCATGCTAAACACATTATGTAGCTTCAAATCAATGCGATGTATAAGGTTTAGCTTCAAATCCAAGCGAAACAAATCATTTAGCTTCAAATACTTGCGATATAAGTGATATAGCTTCAAATGCTGCCGAAATAAACGAGTTAGCTTCAAATTCACGCGAAACACATGATGTAGCTACAAATGTATAAGGTTTAGCATCAAATCCATGCGAAACAAATGATTTAGCTTCAAATACTTGCGACGTAAGTAAAATAGCTTCAAATGCCGGGGAAACAAACGAGTTAGCTTCAAATCCATGCCAATCACATAATTATGCTTCTAATTCATGCGAAACACATGGTTTAGCTTCATATACATGCGAAACAAATGGTTTAGCTTCAAATACTTCCGACGTATGTGATATAGCTACAAATGCAGGCGAAGCAAACGAGTTGGCTTAAAATCCATGCGAAACACATGATGTAGCTTCAAATCAATGCGATGTAGAAAGATTAGCTTCAAATCCATGCGAAACACACGATGTTGCTTCAAATCAATGCGTTGTATAAGGTTTAGCTTCAAATCCACGCGAAACAAATGATTTAGCTTCAAATACTTGCGATATAAGTGAATTAGTTTCAAATGCTGTCGAAATAAACCAGTTACCTTCATATCCATGGGAAACACATGATGAAGCTTCAAATCCATGCGAAACAAATTATTTAGCTTCAAATATTTGCGATATAAGTGATATAGTTTTAAATGCTGGCGAAATAATCGAGTTAGATTCAAATCAATGCGAAACACATGATGTAGCTTCAAATCAATGCGATGTAGAAGGTTTGCTTCAAATCCAGGCGAAACAAATGATTTAGCTTCAAATACTGATCAAACAAACGAGTTAGCTTCAAATCCATGCGAAACACATGATGTAGCTTCAAATCAATGCGATGTATAAGGTTTAGCTTCTATTCCATGCGAAACAAATGATTTAGCTTCAAATACTTGCGATATAAGTGATATAGCTTCAAATGCTGGCGAAATAAACGAGTTAACTTCAGATCCATGCGAAACACATGATGTAGCTGCAAATCAATGCGATGTAGATTATTTAGCTATTCAAGTCCATGCGAAACAAATGATTTAGCTTCAAATACTTGCGATATAAGTAATATAGCTTAAAATTCTGACGAAATAATCGAGTTAGCTTCAAATCCATGCGAAACACATGATGTAGCTTCAAATCAATGCGATGTAGAAAGATTAGATTCAAATCCATGCGAAACACATGATGTTCCTTCAAATCAATGCGATGTATAAGGTTTAGCTTCTACTCCATGCGAAACAAATGATTTAGCTTCAAATACTTGCGATATAAGTGATATAGCTTCAAATGGTGGCGAAATAATCAAGTTAGCTTCAAATCCATGCGAAACATATTACGTAGCATCAAATTTAATGCGATGTAGAAGGATTAGTCTCAAATCCATGTTAAACAAATAATTTAGCTTCAAATACTTGCGATATAAGTAATATAGCTTCAAATGCTGGAGAAATAATCGAATTAGCTTCAAATCCATGCGAAACACATGATGTTGCTTCAAATCAATGCGATGTATAAGGTTTAGCTTCAACTCCATGCGAAACAAATGATTTAGCTTCAAACACTTGCGATATAAGTGATATAGCTTCAAATGCTGGCGAAATAAACGAGTTAGCTTCAAATCCATGCGAAACACATGATGTAGCTTCAAATACTTGTGATTTAATTGATATAGCTTCAAATGCAGGCGAAACAAACGCTCGAACTTCAAATCCATGCGAATCACATAATGTAGCTTCACATTCATGCGAAACACATGGTTTAGCTTGAAATTCATGCGAAACAAATGATTTAGCTTCAAATACTTGCGATATAAGTGATATAGCTTCAAATGCTGGCGAAATAAACGAGTTAGCTTCAAATTCACGCGAAACACATGATGTAGCTACAAATGTATAAGGTTTAGCATCAAATCCATGCGAAACAAATGATTTAGCTTCAAATACTTGCGACGTAAGTAATATAGCTTCAAATGCCGGGGAAACAAACGCGTTAGCTTCAAATCCATGCCAATCACATAATTATGCTTCTAATTCATGCGAAACACATGGTTTAGCTTCATATACATGCGAAACAAATGGTTTAGCTTCAAATACTTCCGACGTATGTGATATAGCTACAAATGCAGGCGAAGCAAACGAGTTGGCTTAAAATCCATGCGAAACACATGATGTAGCTTCAAATCAATGCGATGTAGAAAGATTAGCTTCAAATCCATGCGAAACACGCGATGTTGCTTCAAATCAATGCGTTGTATAAGGTTTAGCTTCAAATCCACGCGAAACAAATGATTTAGCTTCAAATACTTGCGATATAAGTGAATTAGTTTCAAATGCTGTCGAAATAAACCAGTTACCTTCATATCCATGGGAAACACATGATGAAGCTTCAAATCCATGCGAAACAAATTATTTAGCTTCAAATATTTGCGATATAAGTGATATAGTTTTAAATGCTGGCGAAATAATCGAGTTAGATTCAAATCAATGCGAAACACATGATGTAGCTTCAAATCAATGCGATGTAGAAGGTTTGCTTCAAATCCAGGCGAAACAAATGATTTAGCTTCAAATACTGATCAAACAAACGAGTTAGCTTCAAATCCATGCGAAACACATGATGTAGCTTCAAATCAATGCGATGTATAAGGTTTAGCTTCTATTCCATGCGAAACAAATGATTTAGCTTCAAATACTTGCGATATAAGTGATATAGCTTCAAATGCTGGCGAAATAAACGAGTTAACTTCAGATCCATGCGAAACACATGATGTAGCTGCAAATCAATGCGATGTAGATTATTTAGCTATTCAAGTCCATGCGAAACACATAATTTAGCTTCAAATACTTGCGATATAAGTAATATAGCTTAAAATTCTGTCGAAATAATCGAGTTAGCTTCAAATCCATGCGAAACACATGATGTAGCTTCAAATCAATGCGATGTAGAAAGATTAGATTCAAATCCATGCGAAACACATGATGTTCCTTCAAATCAAAGCGATGTATAAGGTTTAGCTTCTACTCCATGCGAAACAAATGATTTAGCTTCAAATACTTGCGATATAAGTGATATAGCTTCAAATGGTGGCGAAATAATCAAGTTAGCTTCAAATCCATGCGAAACATATTACGTAGCATCAAATTTAATGCGATGTAGAAGGATTAGTCTCAAATCCATGTTAAACAAATAATTTAGCTTCAAATACTTGCGATATAAGTAATATAGCTTCAAATGCTGGAGAAATAATCGAATTAGCTTCAAATCCATGCGAAACACATGATGTTGCTTCAAATCAATGCGATGTATAAGGTTTAGCTTCAACTCCATGCGAAACAAATGATTTAGCTTCAAACACTTGCGATATAAGTGATATAGCTTCAAATGCTGGCGAAATAAACGAGTTAGCTTCAAATCCATGCGAAACACATGATGTAGCTTCAAATACTTGTGATTTAATTGATATAGCTTCAAATGCAGGCGAAACAAACGCTTGAACTTCAAATCCATGCGAATCACATAATGTAGCTTCACATTCATGCGAAACACATGGTTTAGCTTGAAATTCATGCGAAACAAATGATTTAGTTTCAAATACTTGCGATATAAGTGATATAGCTTCAAATGCTGGCGAAATAATCGAGTTAGCTTCAAATCCAAGCGAAGCACATGATGTAGCTTCAAATCAATGCGATGTAGAAGGTTTTGCTTCAAATCCAAGCGAAACAAATGATTTAGCTTCAAATACGTGTCAAACAAACGAGTTAGCTTCAAATCCATTCGAAACACATGGTGCAGCTTCAAATCAATGCGTTGTATAAGGTTTAGCTTCAAATCCAAGCGAAACAAATGATTTAGCTTCAAATACTTGCGATATAAGTGACATGGTTTCAAATTATGGCGAAATAAACGAGTTAGCTTCAAATCCATGCGAAACACATGATGTAACATCAAATCAATGCGATGTAGAAAGATTAGCTTCAAATCCATGCGAAACACATGATGTTCCTTCAAATCAATGCGATGTATAAGGTTTAGCTTCTACTCCATGCGAAACAAATGATTTAGCTTCATACACTTGCGATATAAGTGATATAGCTTCAAATGCTGGCGAAATAAACGAGTTACCTTCAAATCCATGCGAAACACATGATGTAGCTTCAAATGTATAAGGTTTAGTATCAAATTCATGCGAAACAAATGATTTAGCTTCAAATACTTGTGACGTAAGTAATATAGCTTCAAATGCAGGGGAAACAAAGGAGTTAGCTTCAAATCCATGCCAATCACATAATTAAGCTCCTAATTCATGCGAAACACATGGTGCAGCTTCAAATCAATGCGTTGTATAAGGTTTAGCTTCAAATCCAAGCGAAACAAATGATTTAGCTTCAAATACTTGCGATATAAGTGATATAGCTTCAAATGATGGCGAAATAAACGAGTTAGCTTCAAATCCATGCGAAACGCATGATATAGCTTCAAATCAATGCGATGTAGATTATTTAGCTATTCAAGTCCATGCGAAACAAATGATTTAGCTTCAAATACTTGCGATATATGTAATATAGCTTAAAATGCTGGCAAAATAATCGAGTTAGCTTCAAATCCAAGCGAAGCACATGATGTAGCTTCAAATCAATGCGATGTAGAAACATTAGCTTCAAATCCATGCGAAACACATGATGTTCCTTCAAATCAATGCGATGTATAAGGTTTAGCTTCTACTCCATGCGAAACAAATGATTTAGCTTCATACACTTGCGATATAAGTGATATAGCTTCAAATGCTGGCGAAATAAACGAGTTACTTTCAAATCCACGCGAAACACACGATGTTGCTTCAAATCAATGCGTTGTATAAGGTTTAGCTTCAAATCCACGCGAAACAAATGATTTAGCTTCAAATACTTGCGATATAAGTGATATAGTTTTAAATGCTGGCGAAATAATCGAGTTAGATTCAAATCCATGCGAAACACATGATGTAGCTTCAAATCAATGCGATGTAGAAGGTTTGCTTCAAATCCAGGCGAAACAAATGATTTAGCTTCAAATACTGATCAAACAAACGAGTTAGCTTCAAATCCATGCGAAACACATGATGTAGCTTCAAATCAATGCGATGTATAAGGTTTAGCTTCTATTCCATGCGAAACAAATGATTTAGCTACAAATACTTGCGACGTAAGTGATATAGCTTCAAATGCAGGCGAAACGAACGAGTTAGCTTCAAATGTATGCGAAACACATGATGTAGATTCAAATACTTGCGATATAAGTGATATAGTTTCAAATGCTGTCGAAATAATCGTGTTTGCTTCAAATCCATGCGAAACAAATGATTTGGCTTCAAATGCTTGCGATATAAGTGATATAGCTTCAAATGCTGTCGAAATATACGAGTGAGCTTCAAATCCATGCGAAACATATGATGTAGCATCAAATCAATGCGATGTAGAAGGTTTGGCTTCAGATCCATGCGAAACAAATGATTCAGCTTCAAATACTTGCGATATAAGTGATATAGCTCCAAATGCAGGCGAAACGAACGAGTTGGCGTCAAATCCATGCGAAACACATAATTAAGCTTCTAATTCATGCGAAACACATGGTTTAGCTTCATATTCATGCGAAACAAATGGTTTAGCTTCCAATTCTTCCGACGTATGTGATATAGCTACAAATGCAGGCGAAGCAAACGAGTTGGCTTCAAATCCATGAGAAACAAATGATTTAGCTTCAAATACTTGCGATATAAGTGATATTGCTTCAAATGCTGGCGAAACGAACGAGTTAGCTTCAAATCCATGCGATACACATGATGTAGCTTCATATCAATGCGATGTAGAAGGTTTAGCTTCAAATCCAGGCGAAACAAATGATTTAGCTTCAAATACTGGTCAAACAAACGAGTTAGCTTCAAATCCATGCGAAACACATGATGTAGCTTCATATCAATGTGATGTAGAAAGATTAGCTTCAAATCCATGCGAAACACATGATGTTGCTTCAAAACAATGCGATGTATAAGGTTTAGCTTCAACTCCATGCGAAACAAATGATTTAGCCTCAAATACTTGCGATATATGTGATATAGTTTCAAATGCTTGCGAAATAATCGAGTTAGCTTCAAATCCATGCGAAACACATGATGTAGCTTCAAATCAATGCGATGTAGAAACATTAGCTTCAAATCCATGCGAAACACATGATGTTCCTTCAAATAAATGCTATGTATAAGGTTTAGCTTCTACTCCGTGCGAAACAAATGATTTAGCTTCATACACTTGCGATATAAGTGATATAGCTTCAAATGCTGGCGAAATAAACGAGTTACTTTCAAATCCACGCGAAACACATGATGTAGCTTGATATCAATGCGATGTAGAAAGATTAGCTTCCAATCCATGCGAAACACATGATGTTCCTTCAAATCAATGCGATGTATAAGGTTTAGCTTCTACTCCATGCGAAACAAATGATTTAGCTTCAAATACTTGCGATATAAGTGATATAGCTTCAAATGATGGCGAAATAAACGAGTTAGCTTCAAATCCATGCGAAACGCATGATGTAGCTTCAAATCAATGCGATGTAGATTATTTAGCTATAAAAGTCCATGCGAAACAAATGATTTAGCTTCAAATACTTGCGATATATGTAATATAGCTTAAAATGCTGGCAAAATAATCGTGTTAGCTTCAAATCCAAGCGAAGCACATGATGTAGCTTCAAATCAATGCGATGTAGAAGGTTTAGCTTCAAATCAAGGCGCAACAACTGATTTAGCTTCAAATACTGGTCAAACAAAAGAGTTAGCTTCAAATCCATGCGAAACACATGATGTAGCTTGATATCAATGCGATGTAGAAAGATTAGCTTCAAATCCATGCAAAACACATGATGTTGCTTCAAATCAATGCGATGTATAAGGTTTAGCTTCAACTCCATGTGAAACAAATGATTTAGCTTCAAATACTTGCGATATAAGTGATATAGTTTCAAATGCTGGCGAAATAACCGAGTTAGCTTCAAATCCATGCGAAACACATGATGTAGCTTCAAATGTATAAGGTTTAGTATCAAATCCATGCGAAACAAATGATTTAACTTCAAATACTTGCGACGTAAGTGATATAGCTTCAAATGCAGGCGAAACAAACGAGTTAGCTTCAAATCCATGCGAAACACATGATGTAGCTTCAAATACTTGCGATATAAGTGATATAGTTTCAAATGCTGTCGAAATAATCGTGTTTGCTTCAAATCCATGCGAAACACATGATGTTCCTTCAAATCAATGCGATGTATAAGGTTTAGCTTCTACTCCATGCGAAACAAATGATTTAGCTTCAAATACTTGCGATATAAGTGATATAGCTTCAAATGATGGCGAAATAAATGAGTTAGCTTCAAATCCATGCGAAACACATGATGTAGCTTCAAATCAATGCGATGTATATTATTTAGCTATTCAAGTCCATGCGAACCAAATGATTTAGCTTCAAATACTTGCGATATGTGTAATATAGCTTAAAATGCTGGCAAAATAATCGAGTTAGCTTCAAATCCAAGCGAAGTACATGATGTAGCTTCAAATCAATGCGATGTAGAAAGATTAGCTTCAAATCCATGCGAAACACATGATGTAGCTTCATATCAATGCGATGTATAAGGTTTAGCTTCAAATCCATGCGAAACAAATGATTTAGCTTCAAATACTTGCGATATAAGTGATATAGTTTCAAATGCTGGCGAAATAATCGAGTTAGCTTCAAATCCATGCGAAATACATGATGTAGCTTCAAATCATTGCGATGTAGAAAGATTAGCTTCAAATCCATGCGAAACACATGATGTTACTTCAAATCTATGTGATGTATAAGGTTTAGCTTCTACTCCATGCGAAACAAATGATTTAGCTTCATATACTTGCGATATAAGGGATATTGCTTCAAATGCTGGCGAAATAAACGAGTTACCTTCAAATCCATGCGAAACACATGATGTAGCTTCAAATGTATAAGGTTTAGTGTCAAATCCATGCGAAACAAATGATTTAGCTTCAAATACTTGCGACGTAAGTGATATAGCTTCAAATGCAGGCGAAACGAACGAGTTAGCTTCAAATGTATGCGAAACACATGATGTAGATTCAAATACTTGCGATATAAGTGATATAGTTTCAAATGCTGTCGAAATAATCGTGTTTGCTTCAAATCCATGCGAAACAAATGATTTGGCTTCAAATGCTTGCGATATAAGTGATATAGCTTCAAATGCTGTCGAAATATACGAGTTAGCTTCAAATGCAGGCGAAACGAACGAGATGGCGTCAAATCCATGCGAAACACATAATTAAGCTTCTAATTCATGCGAAACACATGGTTTAGCTTCATATTCATGCGAAACAAATGGTTTAGCTTCCAATTCTTCCGACGTATGTGATATAGCTACAAATGCAGGCGAAGCAAACGAGTTGGCTTCAAATCCATGAGAAACAAATGATTTAGCTTCAAATACTTGCGATATAAGTAATATAGCTTCAAATGCTGGAGAAATAATCGAGTTAGCTTCAAATCCAAGCGAAACACATGATGTAGCTTCAAATCAATGCGATGTAGAAGGTTTTGCTTCAAATCCAAGCGAAACAAATGATTTAGCTTCAAATACGTGTCAAACAAACGAGTTAGCTTCAAACCCATGCGAAACACATGATGTTCCTTCAAATCAATGCGATGTATAAGGTTTAGCTTCTACTCCATGTGAAACAAATGATTTAGCTTCAAATACTTGCGATATAAGTGATATAGCTTCAAATGAGTGCGAAATAAATGAGTTAGCTTCAAATCCATGCGAAACACATGATGTAGCATCAAATCAATGCGATGTAGATTATTTAGCTATTCAAGTCCATGCGAAACAAATGATTTAGCTTCAAATACTTGCGATATATGTAATATAGCTTAAAATGCTGGCAAAATAATCGAGTTAGCTTCAAATCCAAGCGAAGCACATGATGTAGCTTCAAATCAATGCGATGTAGAAACATTAGCTTCAAATCCATGCGAAACACATGATGTTCCTTCAAATAAATGCGATGTATAAGGTTTAGCTTCTACTCCGTGCGAAACAAATGATTTAGCTTCATACACTTGCGATATAAGTGATATAGCTTCAAATGCTGGCGAAATAAACGAGTTACATTCAAATCCACGCGAAACACATGATGTAGCTTGATATCAATGCGATGTAGAAAGATTAGCTTCCAATCCATGCGAAACACATGATGTTCCTTCAAATCAATGCGATGTATAAGGTTTAGCTTCTACTCCATGCGAAACAAATGATTTAGCTTCAAATACTTGCGATATAAGTGATATAGCTTCAAATGATGGCGAAATAAACGAGTTAGCTTCAAATCCATGCGAAACGCATGATGTAGCTTCAAATCAATGCGATGTAGATTATTTAGCTATAAAAGTCCATGCGAAACAAATGATTTAGCTTCAAATACTTGCGATATATGTAATATAGCTTAAAATGCTGGCAAAATAATCGTGTTAGCTTCAAATCCAAGCGAAGCACATGATGTAGCTTCAAATCAATGCGATGTAGAAGGTTTAGCTTCAAATCAAGGCGAAACAACTGATTTAGCTTCAAATACTGGTCAAACAAAAGAGTTAGCTTCAAATCCATGCGAAACACATGATGTAGCTTGATATCAATGCGATGTAGAAAGATTAGCTTCAAATCCATGCGAAACACATGATGTTGCTTCAAATCAATGCGATGTATAATGTTTAGCTTCAACTCCATGTGAAACAAATGATTTAGCTTCAAATACTTGCGATATAAGTGATATAGTTTCAAATGCTGGCGAAATAACCGAGTTAGCTTCAAATCCATGCGAAACACATGATGTAGCTTCAAATGTATAAGGTTTAGTATCAAATCCATGCGAAACAAATGATTTAACTTCAAATACTTGCGACGTAAGTGATATAGCTTCAAATGCAGGCGAAACAAACGAGTTAGCTTCAAATCCATGCGAAACACATGATGTAGCTTCAAATACTTGCGATATAAGTGATATAGTTTCAAATGCTGTCGAAATAATCGTGTTTGCTTCAAATCCATGCGAAACACATGATGTTCCTTCAAATCAATGCGATGTATAAGGTTTAGCTTCTACTCCATGCGAAACAAATGATTTAGCTTCAAATACTTGCGATATAAGTGATATAGCTTCAAATGATGGCGAAATAAACGAGTTAGCTTCAAATCCATGCGAAACACATGATGTAGCTTCAAATCAATGCGATGTATATTATTTAGCTATTCAAGTCCATGCGAAACAAATGATTTAGCTTCAAATACTTGCGATATGTGTAATATAGCTTAAAATGCTGGCAAAATAATCGAGTTAGCTTCAAATCCAAGCGAAGTACATGATGTAGCTTCAAATCAATGCGATGTAGAAAGATTAGCTTCAAATCCATGCGAAACACATGATGTAGCTTCATATCAATGCGATGTATAAGGTTTAGCTTCAAATCCATGCGAAACAAATGATTTAGCTTCAAATACTTGCGATATAAGTGATATAGTTTCAAATGCTGGCGAAATAATCGAGTTAGCTTCAAATCCATGCGAAACACATGATGTAGCTTCAAATCATTGCGATGTAGAAAGATTAGCTTCAAATCCATGCGAAACACATGATGTTACTTCAAATCTATGTGATGTATAAGGTTTAGCTTCTACTCCATGCGAAACAAATGATTTAGCTTCATATACTTGCGATATAAGGGATATTGCTTCAAATGCTGGCGAAATAAACGAGTTACCTTCAAATCCATGCGAAACACATGATGTAGCTTCAAATGTATAAGGTTTAGTGTCAAATCCATGCGAAACAAATGATTTAGCTTCAAATACTTGCGACGTAAGTGATATAGCTTCAAATGCAGGCGAAACGAACGAGTTAGCTTCAAATGTATGCGAAACACATGATGTAGATTCAAATACTTGCGATATAAGTGATATAGTTTCAAATGCTGTCGAAATAATCGTGTTTGCTTCAAATCCATGCGAAACAAATGATTTGGCTTCAAATGCTTGCGATATAAGTGATATAGCTTCAAATGCTGTCGAAATATACGAGTTAGCTTCAAATCCATGCGAAACATATGATGTAGCATCAAATCAATGCGATGTAGAAGGTTTGGCTTCAGATCCATGCGAAACAAATGATTCAGCTTCAAATACTTGCGATATAAGTGATATAGCTTCAAATGCAGGCGAAACGAACGAGTTGGCGTCAAATCCATGCGAAACACATAATTAAGCTTCTAATTCATGCGAAACACATGGTTTAGCTTCATATTCATGCGAAACAAATGGTTTAGCTTCCAATTCGTCCGACGTATGTGATATAGCTACAAATGCAGGCGAAGCAAACGAGTTGGCTTCAAATCCATGAGAAACAAATGATTTAGCTTCAAATACTTGCGATATAAGTGATATTGCTTCAAATGCAGGCGAAACGAACGAGTTAGCTTCAAATCCATGCGAAACACATGATGTAGCTTCATATCAATGTGATGTAGACAGATTAGCTTCAAATCCATGCGAAACACATGATGTTGCTTCAAAACAATGCGATGTATAAGGTTTAGCTTCAACTCCATGCGAAACAAATGATTTAGCCTCAAATACTTGCGATATATGTGATATAGTTTCAAATGCTTGCGAAATAATCGAGTTAGCTTCAAATCCATGCGAAACACATGATGTAGCTTCAAATCAATGCGATGTAGAAAGATTAGCTTCAAACCCATGCGAAACACATGATGTTCCTTCAAATCAATGCGATGTATAAGGTTTAGCTTCTACTCCATGTGAAACAAATGATTTAGCTTCAAATACTTGCGATATATGTAATATAGCTAAAATGCTGGCAAGATAATCGAGTTAGCTTCAAATCCAAGCGAAGCACATGATGTAGCTTCAAATCAATGCGATGTAGAAGGTTTAGCTTCAAATCAAAGCGAAACAACTGATTTAGCTTCAAATACTGGTCAAACAAACGAGTTAGCTTCAAATCCATGCGAAAGACATGATGTAGCTTGATATCAATGCGATGTAGAAAGATTAGCTTCAAATCCATCCGAAACACATGATGTTGCTTCAAATCAATGCGATGTATAAGGTTTAGCTTCAACTCCATGTGAAACAAATGATTTAGCTTCAAATACTTGCGATATAAGTGATATAGTTTCAAATGCTGGCGAAATAATCGAGTTAGCTTCAAATCCATGCGAAACACATGTAGCTTCAAATCAATGCGATGTAGAAAGATTAGATTCAAATCCATGCGAACACATGATGTTCCTTCAAATCAGTGCGATGTATAAGGTTTAGCTTCTACTCCATGCGAAACAAATGATGTAGCTTCAAATCAATGCGATGTAGATTATTTAGCTATTCAAGTCCATGCGAGACAAATGATTTAGCTTCAAATACTTGCGATATATGTAATATAGCTTAAAATGCTGACAAAATAATCGAGTTAGCTTCAAATCCAAGCGAAGCACATGATGTAGCTTCAAATCAATGCGATGTAGATTATTTAGCTATTCAAGTCCATGCGAAACAAATGATTTAGCTTCAAATACTTGCGATATATGTAATATAGCTTAAAATGCTGGCAAAATAATCGAGTTAGCTTCAAATCCAAGCGAAGCACATGATGTAGCTTCAAATCAATGCGATGTAGAAACATTAGCTTCAAATCCATGCGAAACACATGATGTTCCTTCAAATAAATGCGATGTATAAGGTTTAGCTTCAACTCCATGCGAAACAAATGATTTAGCCTCAAATACTTGCGATATATGTGATATAGTTTCAAATGCTTGCGAAATAATCGAGTTAGCTTCAAATCCATGCGAAACACATGATGTAGCTTCAAATCAATGCGATGTAGAAAGATTAGCTTCAAACCCATGCGAAACACATGATGTTCCTTCAAATCAATGCGATGTAGAAGGTTTAGCTTCAAATCAAAGCGAAACAACTGATTTAGCTTCAAATACTGGTCAAACAAACGAGTTAGCTTCAAATCCATGCGAAACACATGATGTAGCTTGATATCAATGCGATGTAGAAAGATTAGCTTCAAATCCATCCGAAACACATGATGTTGCTTCAAATCAATGCGATGTATAAGGTTTAGCTTCAACTCCATGTGAAACAAATGATTTAGCTTCAAATACTTGCGATATAAGTGATATAGTTTCAAATGCTGGCGAAATAATCGAGTTAGCTTCAAATCCATGCGAAACACATGTAGCTTCAAATCAATGCGATGTAGAAAGATTAGATTCAAATCCATGCGAACACATGATGTTCCTTCAAATAAATGCGATGTATAAGGTTTAGCTTCTACTCCATGCGAAACAAATGATTTAGCTTCATACACTTGCGATATAAGTGATATAGCTTCAAATGCTGGCGAAATAATCGAGTTAGCTTCAAATCCATGCGAAACACATGATGTTCCTTCAAATCAATGCGATGTAGAAAGATTAGCTTCAAATCCATGCGAAACACTCGATGTTGCTTCAAATCAATGCGTTGTATAAGGTTTAGCTTCAACTCCATGCGAAACAAATGATTTAGCTTCATACACTTGCGATATAAGTGATATAGCTTCAAATGCTGGCGAAATAAACGAGTTACTTTCAAATCCACGCGAAACACATGATGTAGCTTCAAATCAATGCGATGTAGAAAGATTAGCTTCAAACCCATGCGAAACACATGATGTTCCTTCAAATCAATGCGATGTATAAGGTTTAGCTTCTACTCCATGTGAAACAAATGATTTAGCTTCAAATACTTGCGATATAAGTGATATAGCTTCAAATGATGGCGAAATAAATGAGTTAGCTTCAAATCCATGCGAAACACATGATGTAGCTTCAAATCAATGCGATGTAGATTATTTAGCTATAGAAGTCCATGCGAAACAAATGATTTAGCTTCAAATACTTGCGATATATGTAATATAGCTAAAATGCTGGCAAGATAATCGAGTTAGCTTCAAATCCAAGCGAAGCACATGATGTAGCTTCAAATCAATGCGATGTAGAAGGTTTAGCTTCAAATCAAAGCGAAACAACTGATTTAGCTTCAAATACTGGTCAAACAAACGAGTTAGCTTCAAATCCATGCGAAACACATGATGTAGCTTGATATCAATGCGATGTAGAAAGATTAGCTTCAAATCCATCCGAAACACATGATGTTGCTTCAAATCAATGCGATGTATAAGGTTTAGCTTCAACTCCATGTGAAACAAATGATTTAGCTTCAAATACTTGCGATATAAGTGATATAGTTTCAAATGCTGGCGAAATAATCGAGTTAGCTTCAAATCCATGCGAAACACATGTAGCTTCAAATCAATGCGATGTAGAAAGATTAGATTCAAATCCATGCGAAACACATGATGTTCCTTCAAATCAATGCGATGTATAAGGTTTAGCTTCTACTCCATGCGAAACAAATCATGTAGCTTCAAATCAATGCGATGTAGATTATTTAGCTATTCAAGTCCATGCGAGACAAATGATTTAGCTTCAAATACTTGCGATATATGTAATATAGCTTAAAATGCTGACAAAATAATCGAGTTAGCTTCAAATCCAAACGAAGCACATGATGTAGCTTCAAATCAATGCGATGTAGATTATTTAGCTATTCAAGTCCATGCTAAACAAATGATTTAGCTTCAAATACTTGCGATATATGTAATATAGCTTAAAATGCTGGCAAAATAATCGAGTTAGCTTCAAATCCAAGCGAAGCACATGATGTAGCTTCAAATCAATGCGATGTAGAAACATTAGCTTCAAATCCATGCGAAACACATGATGTTCCTTCAAATAAATGCGATGTATAAGGTTTAGCTTCTACTCCATGCGAAACAAATGATTTAGCTTCATACACTTGCGATATAAGTGATATAGCTTCAAATGCTGGCGAAATAATCGAGTTAGCTTCAAATCCATGCGAAACACATGATGTTCCTTCAAATCAATGCGATGTAGAAAGATTAGCTTCAAATCCATGCGAAACACTCGATGTTGCTTCAAATCAATGCGTTGTATAAGGTTTAGCTTCAACTCCATGCGAAACAAATGATTTAGCTTGAAATACTTGCGATATAAGTGATATAGCTTCAAATGCTGGCGAAAAAAATGAGTTACCTTCAAATGCATGCTAAACACATTATGTAGCTTCAAATCAATGCGATGTATAAGGTTTAGCTTCAAATTCAAGCGAAACAAATCATTTAGCTTCAAATACTTGCGATATAAGTGATATAGCTTCAAATACCGACGCAATTAACGAGATAGCTTCAAATCCATGCGAAACACATGATGTAGCTTCAAATCAATGCGATGTAGAAGGTTCAGCTTCAAATCCATCCGGAACAAATGATTTAGATTCAAATACTTGCGATATAAGTGATATAGCTTCAAATGCTGGCGAAATAGACGAATTAGCATCAAATCCATGCGAAACACATGATGTAGCTTCAAATAAATACGATGTTGATGGTTCAGTTTCCAATCCACGCGAGACAAATGATTTAGCTTCAAATACTTGCGATATAAGTGATATAGTTTCAAATGCTGCTGAAATAATCGAGTTAGCTTCAAATCCATTCGAAACATATGATGTAGCTTCAAATCAATGCGATGTAGAAGGTTTAGCTTCAAATCCATGCGGAACAAATGATTTAGTTTCAAATACTTGCGATATAAGTGATATAGCTTCAAATGCTGGCGAAATAAACGAGTTAGCTTCAAATCCACGCGAAACACATGATGTAGCTTCAAATGTATAAGGTTTAGCTTATAAATCCATGCGAAACAAATTACTTAGCTTCAAATACTTGCGACGTAAGTGATGTAGCTTCATATGCAGGCGAAGCAAACGAGTTGGCTTCAAATCCATGCGAAACACATGATGTAGCTTCAAATCAATGCGATGTATAAGGTTCAGCTTCAAATCCATGAGAAACAAATGATTTAGCTTCAAATACTTGCGATATAAGTGATATAGCTTCAAATGCTGGCGAAATAAACGAGTTAGGTTCAAACCCACGCGAAACACATGATGTAGCTTCAAATGTATAAGGTTTAGCATCAAATCCATGCGAAACACATGATGTAGCTTCAAATCTATGCGATGTAGAAAGATTAGCTTCAAATCCATGCGAAACACATGATGTTACTTCAAATCAATGCGATGTATAAGGTTCACCTTCTACTCCATGCGAAACAAATGATTTAGCTTCAAATACTTGCGATATAAGTGATATAGTTTCAAATGCTGGCGAAATAATCGAGTTAGCTTCAAATCCATGCGAAACACATGTAGCTTCAAATCAATGCGATGTAGAAAGATTAGATTCAAATCCATGCGAAACACATGATGTTCCTTCAAATCAATGCGATGTATAAGGTTTAGCTTCTACTCCATGCGAAACAAATGATGTAGCTTCAAATCAATGCGATGTAGATTATTTAGCTATTCAAGTCCATGCGAGACAAATGATTTAGCTTCAAATACTTGCGATATATGTAATATAGCTTAAAATGCTGACAAAATAATCGAGTTAGCTTCAAATCCAAGCGAAGCACATGATGTAGCTTCAAATCAATGCGATGTAGATTATTTAGCTATTCAAGTCCATGCGAAACAAATGATTTAGCTTCAAATACTTGCGATATATGTAATATAGCTTAAAATGCTGGCAAAATAATCGAGTTAGCTTCAAATCCAAGCGAAGCACATGATGTAGCTTCAAATCAATGCGATGTAGAAACATTAGCTTCAAATCCATGCGAAACACATGATGTTCCTTCAAATAAATGCGATGTATAAGGTTTAGCTTCTACTCCGTGCGAAACAAATGATTTAGCTTCAAATACTTGCGATATAAGTGATATAGCTTCAAATGATGGCGAAATAAACGAGTTAGCTTCAAATCCATGCGAAACGCATGATGTAGCTTCAAATCAATGCGATGTAGATTATTTAGCTATAAAAGTCCATGCGAAACAAATGATTTAGCTTCAAATACTTGCGATATATGTAATATAGCTTAAAATGCTGGCAAAATAATCGTGTTAGCTTCAAATCCAAGCGAAGCACATGATGTAGCTTCAAATCAATGCGATGTAGAAGGTTTAGCTTCAAATCAAGGCGAAACAACTGATTTAGCTTCAAATACTGGTCAAACAAAAGAGTTAGCTTCAAATCCATGCGAAACACATGATGTAGCTTGATATCAATGCGATGTAGAAAGATTAGCTTCAAATCCATGCGAAACACATGATGTTGCTTCAAATCAATGCGATGTATAAGGTTTAGCTTCAACTCCATGTGAAACAAATGATTTAGCTTCAAATACTTGCGATATAAGTGATATAGTTTCAAATGCTGGCGAAATAACCGAGTTAGCTTCAAATGCATGCGACACACATGATGTAGGTTCAAATCTAAGCAATGTAGAAGGAATTGTTTCAAATCCATGTTAAACAAATAATTTTGATTCAAACACTTGTGATTTAAGTGATATAGCTTCAAATGCTGGCGAAATAAACGAGTTACCTTCAAATCCATGCGAAACACATGATGTAGCTTCAAATGTATAAGGTTTAGTATCAAATCCATGCGAAACAAATGATTTAACTTCAAATACTTGCGACGTAAGTGATATAGCTTCAAATGCAGGCGAAACAAACGAGTTAGCTTCAAATCCATGCGAAACACATGATGTAGCTTCAAATGTATAAGGTTTAGTATCAAATCCATGCGAAACAAATGATTTAACTTCAAATACTTGCGACGTAAGTGATATAGCTTCAAATGCAGGCGAAACAAACGAGTTAGCTTCTACTCCATGCGAAACAAATGATTTAGCTTCAAATACTTGCGATATAAGTGATATAGCTTCAAATGATGGCGAAATAAACGAGTTAGCTTCAAATCCATGCGAAACACATGATGTAGCTTCAAATCAATGCGATGTATATTATTTAGCTATTCAAGTCCATGCGAAACAAATGATTGAGCTTCAAATACTTGCGATATATGTAATATAGCTTAAAATGCTGACAAAATAATCGAGTTAGCTTCAAATCCAAGCGAAGCACATGATGTAGCTTCAAATCAATGCGATGTAGATTATTTAGCTATTCAAGTCCATGCGAAACAAATGATTTAGCTTCAAATACTTGCGATATATGTAATATAGCTTAAAATGCTGGCAAAATAATCGAGTTAGCTTCAAATCCAAGCGAAGCACATGATGTAGCTTCAAATCAATGCGATGTAGAAACATTAGCTTCAAATCCATGCGAAACAATGATGTTCCTTCAAATAAATGCGATGTATAAGGTTTAGCTTCTACTCCATGCGAAACAAATGATTTAGCTTCAAATACTTGCGATATATGTAATATAGCTTAAAATGCTGGCAAAATAATCGAGTTAGCTTCAAATCCAAGCGAAGCACATGATGTAGCTTCAAATCAATGCGATGTAGAAACATTAGCTTCAAATCCATGCGAAACACATGATGTTCCTTCAAATAAATGCGATGTATAAGGTTTAGCTTCTACTCCATGCGAAACAAATGATTTAGCTTCATACACTTGCGATATAAGTGATATAGCTTCAAATGCTGGCGAAATAATCGAGTTAGCTTCAAATACATGCGAAACACATGATGTTCCTTCAAATCAATGCGATGTAGAAAGATTAGCTTCAAATCCATGCGAAACACTCGATGTTGCTTCAAATCAATGCGTTGTATAAGGTTTAGCTTCAACTCCATGCGAAACAAATGATTTAGCTTGAAATACTTGCGATATAAGTGATATAGCTTTAAATGCTCGCGAAAAAAATGAGTTACCTTCAAATCCATGCTAAACACATTATGTAACTTCAAATCAATGCGATGTATAAGGTTCAGCTTCAAATCCATCCGGAACAAATGATTTAGATTCAAATACTTGCGATATAAGTGATATAGCTTCAAATGCTGGCGAAATAGACGAATTAGCATCAAATCCATGCGAAACACATGATGTAGCTTCAAATCAATACGATGTTGATGGTTCAGTTTCCAATCCACGCGAGACAAATGATTTAGCCTCAAATACTTGCGATATATGTGATATAGTTTCAAATGCTTGCGAAATAATCGAGTTAGCTTCAAATCCATGCGAAACACATGATGTAGCTTCAAATCAATGCGATGTAGAAACATTAGCTTCAAATCCATGCGAAACACATGATGTTCCTTCAAATAAATGCTATGTATAAGGTTTAGCTTCTACTCCGTGCGAAACAAATGATTTAGCTTCATACACTTGCGATATAAGTGATATAGCTTCAAATGCTGGCGAAATAAACGAGTTACTTTCAAATCCACGCGAAACACATGATGTAGCTTGATATCAATGCGATGTAGAAAGATTAGCTTCCAATCCATGCGAAACACATGATGTTCCTTCAAATCAATGCGATGTATAAGGTTTAGCTTCTACTCCATGCGAAACAAATGATTTAGCTTCAAATACTTGCGATATAAGTGATATAGCTTCAAATGATGGCGAAATAAACGAGTTAGCTTCAAATCCATGCGAAACGCATGATGTAGCTTCAAATCAATGCGATGTAGATTATTTAGCTATAAAAGTCCATGCGAAACAAATGATTTAGCTTCAAATACTTGCGATATATGTAATATAGCTTAAAATGCTGGCAAAATAATCGTGTTAGCTTCAAATCCAAGCGAAGCACATGATGTAGCTTCAAATCAATGCGATGTAGAAGGTTTAGCTTCAAATCAAGGCGCAACAACTGATTTAGCTTCAAATACTGGTCAAACAAAAGAGTTAGCTTCAAATCCATGCGAAACACATGATGTAGCTTGATATCAATGCGATGTAGAAAGATTAGCTTCAAATCCATGCAAAACACATGATGTTGCTTCAAATCAATGCGATGTATAAGGTTTAGCTTCAACTCCATGTGAAACAAATGATTTAGCTTCAAATACTTGCGATATAAGTGATATAGTTTCAAATGCTGGCGAAATAACCGAGTTAGCTTCAAATCCATGCGAAACACATGATGTAGCTTCAAATGTATAAGGTTTAGTATCAAATCCATGCGAAACAAATGATTTAACTTCAAATACTTGCGACGTAAGTGATATAGCTTCAAATGCAGGCGAAACAAACGAGTTAGCTTCAAATCCATGCGAAACACATGATGTAGCTTCAAATACTTGCGATATAAGTGATATAGTTTCAAATGCTGTCGAAATAATCGTGTTTGCTTCAAATCCATGCGAAACACATGATGTTCCTTCAAATCAATGCGATGTATAAGGTTTAGCTTCTACTCCATGCGAAACAAATGATTTAGCTTCAAATACTTGCGATATAAGTGATATAGCTTCAAATGATGGCGAAATAAATGAGTTAGCTTCAAATCCATGCGAAACACATGATGTAGCTTCAAATCAATGCGATGTATATTATTTAGCTATTCAAGTCCATGCGAAACAAATGATTTAGCTTCAAATACTTGCGATATGTGTAATATAGCTTAAAATGCTGGCAAAATAATCGAGTTAGCTTCAAATCCAAGCGAAGTACATGATGTAGCTTCAAATCAATGCGATGTAGAAAGATTAGCTTCAAATCCATGCGAAACACATGATGTAGCTTCATATCAATGCGATGTATAAGGTTTAGCTTCAAATCCATGCGAAACAAATGATTTAGCTTCAAATACTTGCGATATAAGTGATATAGTTTCAAATGCTGGCGAAATAATCGAGTTAGCTTCAAATCCATGCGAAATACATGATGTAGCTTCAAATCATTGCGATGTAGAAAGATTAGCTTCAAATCCATGCGAAACACATGATGTTACTTCAAATCTATGTGATGTATAAGGTTTAGCTTCTACTCCATGCGAAACAAATGATTTAGCTTCATATACTTGCGATATAAGGGATATTGCTTCAAATGCTGGCGAAATAAACGAGTTACCTTCAAATCCATGCGAAACACATGATGTAGCTTCAAATGTATAAGGTTTAGTGTCAAATCCATGCGAAACAAATGATTTAGCTTCAAATACTTGCGACGTAAGTGATATAGCTTCAAATGCAGGCGAAACGAACGAGTTAGCTTCAAATGTATGCGAAACACATGATGTAGATTCAAATACTTGCGATATAAGTGATATAGTTTCAAATGCTGTCGAAATAATCGTGTTTGCTTCAAATCCATGCGAAACAAATGATTTGGCTTCAAATGCTTGCGATATAAGTGATATAGCTTCAAATGCTGTCGAAATATACGAGTTAGCTTCAAATGCAGGCGAAACGAACGAGATGGCGTCAAATCCATGCGAAACACATAATTAAGCTTCTAATTCATGCGAAACACATGGTTTAGCTTCATATTCATGCGAAACAAATGGTTTAGCTTCCAATTCTTCCGACGTATGTGATATAGCTACAAATGCAGGCGAAGCAAACGAGTTGGCTTCAAATCCATGAGAAACAAATGATTTAGCTTCAAATACTTGCGATATAAGTAATATAGCTTCAAATGCTGGAGAAATAATCGAGTTAGCTTCAAATCCAAGCGAAACACATGATATAGCTTCAAATCAATGCGATGTAGAAGGTTTTGCTTCAAATCCAAGCGAAACAAATGATTTAGCTTCAAATACGTGTCAAACAAACGAGTTAGCTTCAAACCCATGCGAAACACATGATGTTCCTTCAAATCAATGCGATGTATAAGGTTTAGCTTCTACTCCATGTGAAACAAATGATTTAGCTTCAAATACTTGCGATATAAGTGATATAGCTTCAAATGAGTGCGAAATAAATGAGTTAGCTTCAAATCCATGCGAAACACATGATGTAGCATCAAATCAATGCGATGTAGATTATTTAGCTATTCAAGTCCATGCGAAACAAATGATTTAGCTTCAAATACTTGCGATATATGTAATATAGCTTAAAATGCTGGCAAAATAATCGAGTTAGCTTCAAATCCAAGCGAAGCACATGATGTAGCTTCAAATCAATGCGATGTAGAAACATTAGCTTCAAATCCATGCGAAACACATGATGTTCCTTCAAATAAATGCGATGTATAAGGTTTAGCTTCTACTCCGTGCGAAACAAATGATTTAGCTTCATACACTTGCGATATAAGTGATATAGCTTCAAATGCTGGCGAAATAAACGAGTTACATTCAAATCCACGCGAAACACATGATGTAGCTTGATATCAATGCGATGTAGAAAGATTAGCTTCCAATCCATGCGAAACACATGATGTTCCTTCAAATCAATGCGATGTATAAGGTTTAGCTTCTACTCCATGCGAAACAAATGATTTAGCTTCAAATACTTGCGATATAAGTGATATAGCTTCAAATGATGGCGAAATAAACGAGTTAGCTTCAAATCCATGCGAAACGCATGATGTAGCTTCAAATCAATGCGATGTAGATTATTTAGCTATAAAAGTCCATGCGAAACAAATGATTTAGCTTCAAATACTTGCGATATATGTAATATAGCTTAAAATGCTGGCAAAATAATCGTGTTAGCTTCAAATCCAAGCGAAGCACATGATGTAGCTTCAAATCAATGCGATGTAGAAGGTTTAGCTTCAAATCAAGGCGAAACAACTGATTTAGCTTCAAATACTGGTCAAACAAAAGAGTTAGCTTCAAATCCATGCGAAACACATGATGTAGCTTGATATCAATGCGATGTAGAAAGATTAGCTTCAAATCCATGCGAAACACATGATGTTGCTTCAAATCAATGCGATGTATAATGTTTAGCTTCAACTCCATGTGAAACAAATGATTTAGCTTCAAATACTTGCGATATAAGTGATATAGTTTCAAATGCTGGCGAAATAACCGAGTTAGCTTCAAATCCATGCGAAACACATGATGTAGCTTCAAATGTATAAGGTTTAGTATCAAATCCATGCGAAACAAATGATTTAACTTCAAATACTTGCGACGTAAGTGATATAGCTTCAAATGCAGGCGAAACAAACGAGTTAGCTTCAAATCCATGCGAAACACATGATGTAGCTTCAAATACTTGCGATATAAGTGATATAGTTTCAAATGCTGTCGAAATAATCGTGTTTGCTTCAAATCCATGCGAAACACATGATGTTCCTTCAAATCAATGCGATGTATAAGGTTTAGCTTCTACTCCATGCGAAACAAATGATTTAGCTTCAAATACTTGCGATATAAGTGATATAGCTTCAAATGATGGCGAAATAAACGAGTTAGCTTCAAATCCATGCGAAACACATGATGTAGCTTCAAATCAATGCGATGTATATTATTTAGCTATTCAAGTCCATGCGAAACAAATGATTTAGCTTCAAATACTTGCGATATGTGTAATATAGCTTAAAATGCTGGCAAAATAATCGAGTTAGCTTCAAATCCAAGCGAAGTACATGATGTAGCTTCAAATCAATGCGATGTAGAAAGATTAGCTTCAAATCCATGCGAAACACATGATGTAGCTTCATATCAATGCGATGTATAAGGTTTAGCTTCAAATCCATGCGAAACAAATGATTTAGCTTCAAATACTTGCGATATAAGTGATATAGTTTCAAATGCTGGCGAAATAATCGAGTTAGCTTCAAATCCATGCGAAACACATGATGTAGCTTCAAATCATTGCGATGTAGAAAGATTAGCTTCAAATCCATGCGAAACACATGATGTTACTTCAAATCTATGTGATGTATAAGGTTTAGCTTCTACTCCATGCGAAACAAATGATTTAGCTTCATATACTTGCGATATAAGGGATATTGCTTCAAATGCTGGCGAAATAAACGAGTTACCTTCAAATCCATGCGAAACACATGATGTAGCTTCAAATGTATAAGGTTTAGTGTCAAATCCATGCGAAACAAATGATTTAGCTTCAAATACTTGCGACGTAAGTGATATAGCTTCAAATGCAGGCGAAACGAACGAGTTAGCTTCAAATGTATGCGAAACACATGATGTAGATTCAAATACTTGCGATATAAGTGATATAGTTTCAAATGCTGTCGAAATAATCGTGTTTGCTTCAAATCCATGCGAAACAAATGATTTGGCTTCAAATGCTTGCGATATAAGTGATATAGCTTCAAATGCTGTCGAAATATACGAGTTAGCTTCAAATCCATGCGAAACATATGATGTAGCATCAAATCAATGCGATGTAGAAGGTTTGGCTTCAGATCCATGCGAAACAAATGATTCAGCTTCAAATACTTGCGATATAAGTGATATAGCTTCAAATGCAGGCGAAACGAACGAGTTGGCGTCAAATCCATGCGAAACACATAATTAAGCTTCTAATTCATGCGAAACACATGGTTTAGCTTCATATTCATGCGAAACAAATGGTTTAGCTTCCAATTCGTCCGACGTATGTGATATAGCTACAAATGCAGGCGAAGCAAACGAGTTGGCTTCAAATCCATGAGAAACAAATGATTTAGCTTCAAATACTTGCGATATAAGTGATATTGCTTCAAATGCAGGCGAAACGAACGAGTTAGCTTCAAATCCATGCGAAACACATGATGTAGCTTCATATCAATGTGATGTAGACAGATTAGCTTCAAATCCATGCGAAACACATGATGTTGCTTCAAAACAATGCGATGTATAAGGTTTAGCTTCAACTCCATGCGAAACAAATGATTTAGCCTCAAATACTTGCGATATATGTGATATAGTTTCAAATGCTTGCGAAATAATCGAGTTAGCTTCAAATCCATGCGAAACACATGATGTAGCTTCAAATCAATGCGATGTAGAAAGATTAGCTTCAAACCCATGCGAAACACATGATGTTCCTTCAAATCAATGCGATGTATAAGGTTTAGCTTCTACTCCATGTGAAACAAATGATTTAGCTTCAAATACTTGCGATATATGTAATATAGCTAAAATGCTGGCAAGATAATCGAGTTAGCTTCAAATCCAAGCGAAGCACATGATGTAGCTTCAAATCAATGCGATGTAGAAGGTTTAGCTTCAAATCAAAGCGAAACAACTGATTTAGCTTCAAATACTGGTCAAACAAACGAGTTAGCTTCAAATCCATGCGAAACACATGATGTAGCTTGATATCAATGCGATGTAGAAAGATTAGCTTCAAATCCATCCGAAACACATGATGTTGCTTCAAATCAATGCGATGTATAAGGTTTAGCTTCAACTCCATGTGAAACAAATGATTTAGCTTCAAATACTTGCGATATAAGTGATATAGTTTCAAATGCTGGCGAAATAATCGAGTTAGCTTCAAATCCATGCGAAACACATGTAGCTTCAAATCAATGCGATGTAGAAAGATTAGATTCAAATCCATGCGAACACATGATGTTCCTTCAAATCAGTGCGATGTATAAGGTTTAGCTTCTACTCCATGCGAAACAAATGATGTAGCTTCAAATCAATGCGATGTAGATTATTTAGCTATTCAAGTCCATGCGAGACAAATGATTTAGCTTCAAATACTTGCGATATATGTAATATAGCTTAAAATGCTGACAAAATAATCGAGTTAGCTTCAAATCCAAGCGAAGCACATGATGTAGCTTCAAATCAATGCGATGTAGATTATTTAGCTATTCAAGTCCATGCGAAACAAATGATTTAGCTTCAAATACTTGCGATATATGTAATATAGCTTAAAATGCTGGCAAAATAATCGAGTTAGCTTCAAATCCAAGCGAAGCACATGATGTAGCTTCAAATCAATGCGATGTAGAAACATTAGCTTCAAATCCATGCGAAACACATGATGTTCCTTCAAATAAATGCGATGTATAAGGTTTAGCTTCAACTCCATGCGAAACAAATGATTTTGCCCCAAATACTTGCGATATATGTGATATAGTTTCAAATGCTTGCGAAATAATCGAGTTAGCTTCAAATCCATGCGAAACACATGATGTAGCTTCAAATCAATGCGATGTAGAAAGATTAGCTTCAAACCCATGCGAAACACATGATGTTCCTTCAAATCAATGCGATGTAGAAGGTTTAGCTTCAAATCAAAGCGAAACAACTGATTTAGCTTCAAATACTGGTCAAACAAACGAGTTAGCTTCAAATCCATGCGAAACACATGATGTAGCTTGATATCAATGCGATGTAGAAAGATTAGCTTCAAATCCATCCGAAACACATGATGTTGCTTCAAATCAATGCGATGTATAAGGTTTAGCTTCAACTCCATGTGAAACAAATGATTTAGCTTCAAATACTTGCGATATAAGTGATATAGTTTCAAATGCTGGCGAAATAATCGAGTTAGCTTCAAATCCATGCGAAACACATGTAGCTTCAAATCAATGCGATGTAGAAAGATTAGATTCAAATCCATGCGAACACATGATGTTCCTTCAAATAAATGCGATGTATAAGGTTTAGCTTCTACTCCATGCGAAACAAATGATTTAGCTTCATACACTTGCGATATAAGTGATATAGCTTCAAATGCTGGCGAAATAATCGAGTTAGCTTCAAATCCATGCGAAACACATGATGTTCCTTCAAATCAATGCGATGTAGAAAGATTAGCTTCAAATCCATGCGAAACACTCGATGTTGCTTCAAATCAATGCGTTGTATAAGGTTTAGCTTCAACTCCATGCGAAACAAATGATTTAGCTTCATACACTTGCGATATAAGTGATATAGCTTCAAATGCTGGCGAAATAAACGAGTTACTTTCAAATCCACGCGAAACACATGATGTAGCTTCAAATCAATGCGATGTAGAAAGATTAGCTTCAAACCCATGCGAAACACATGATGTTCCTTCAAATCAATGCGATGTATAAGGTTTAGCTTCTACTCCATGTGAAACAAATGATTTAGCTTCAAATACTTGCGATATAAGTGATATAGCTTCAAATGATGGCGAAATAAATGAGTTAGCTTCAAATCCATGCGAAACACATGATGTAGCTTCAAATCAATGCGATGTAGATTATTTAGCTATAGAAGTCCATGCGAAACAAATGATTTAGCTTCAAATACTTGCGATATATGTAATATAGCTAAAATGCTGGCAAGATAATCGAGTTAGCTTCAAATCCAAGCGAAGCACATGATGTAGCTTCAAATCAATGCGATGTAGAAGGTTTAGCTTCAAATCAAAGCGATACAACTGATTTAGCTTCAAATACTGGTCAAACAAACGAGTTAGCTTCAAATCCATGCGAAACACATGTAGCTTCAAATCAATGCGATGTAGAAAGATTAGATTCAAATCCATGCGAAACACATGATGTTCCTTCAAATCAATGCGATGTATAAGGTTTAGCTTCTACTCCATGCGAAACAAATCATGTAGCTTCAAATCAATGCGATGTAGATTATTTAGCTATTCAAGTCCATGCGAGACAAATGATTTAGCTTCAAATACTTGCGATATATGTAATATAGCCTAAAATGCTGACAAAATAATCGAGTTAGCTTCAAATCCAAACGAAGCACATGATGTAGCTTCAAATCAATGCGATGTAGATTATTTAGCTATTCAAGTCCATGCTAAACAAATGATTTAGCTTCAAATACTTGCGATATATGTAATATAGCTTAAAATGCTGGCAAAATAATCGAGTTAGCTTCAAATCCAAGCGAAGCACATGATGTAGCTTCAAATCAATGCGATGTAGAAACATTAGCTTCAAATCCATGCGAAACACATGATGTTCCTTCAAATAAATGCGATGTATAAGGTTTAGCTTCTACTCCATGCGAAACAAATGATTTAGCTTCATACACTTGCGATATAAGTGATATAGCTTCAAATGCTGGCGAAATAATCGAGTTAGCTTCAAATCCATGCGAAACACATGATGTTCCTTCAAATCAATGCGATGTAGAAAGATTAGCTTCAAATCCATGCGAAACACTCGATGTTGCTTCAAATCAATGCGTTGTATAAGGTTTAGCTTCAACTCCATGCGAAACAAATGATTTAGCTTGAAATACTTGCGATATAAGTGATATAGCTTCAAATGCTGGCGAAAAAAATGAGTTACCTTCAAATGCATGCTAAACACATTATGTAGCTTCAAATCAATGCGATGTATAAGGTTTAGCTTCAAATTCAAGCGAAACAAATCATTTAGCTTCAAATACTTGCGATATAAGTGATATAGCTTCAAATACCGACGCAATTAACGAGATAGCTTCAAATCCATGCGAAACACATGATGTAGCTTCAAATCAATGCGATGTAGAAGGTTCAGCTTCAAATCCATCCGGAACAAATGATTTAGATTCAAATACTTGCGATATAAGTGATATAGCTTCAAATGCTGGCGAAATAGACGAATTAGCATCAAATCCATGCGAAACACATGATGTAGCTTCAAATAAATACGATGTTGATGGTTCAGTTTCCAATCCACGCGAGACAAATGATTTAGCTTCAAATACTTGCGATATAAGTGATATAGTTTCAAATGCTGCTGAAATAATCGAGTTAGCTTCAAATCCATTCGAAACATATGATGTAGCTTCAAATCAATGCGATGTAGAAGGTTTAGCTTCAAATCCATGCGGAACAAATGATTTAGTTTCAAATACTTGCGATATAAGTGATATAGCTTCAAATGCTGGCGAAATAAACGAGTTAGCTTCAAATCCACGCGAAACACATGATGTAGCTTCAAATGTATAAGGTTTAGCTTATAAATCCATGCGAAACAAATTACTTAGCTTCAAATACTTGCGACGTAAGTGATGTAGCTTCATATGCAGGCGAAGCAAACGAGTTGGCTTCAAATCCATGCGAAACACATGATGTAGCTTCAAATCAATGCGATGTATAAGGTTCAGCTTCAAATCCATGAGAAACAAATGATTTAGCTTCAAATACTTGCGATATAAGTGATATAGCTTCAAATGCTGGCGAAATAAACGAGTTAGGTTCAAACCCACGCGAAACACATGATGTAGCTTCAAATGTATAAGGTTTAGCATCAAATCCATGCGAAACACATGATGTAGCTTCAAATCTATGCGATGTAGAAAGATTAGCTTCAAATCCATGCGAAACACATGATGTTACTTCAAATCAATGCGATGTATAAGGTTCACCTTCTACTCCATGCGAAACAAATGATTTAGCTTCAAATACTTGCGATATAAGTGATATAGTTTCAAATGCTGGCGAAATAATCGAGTTAGCTTCAAATCCATGCGAAACACATGTAGCTTCAAATCAATGCGATGTAGAAAGATTAGATTCAAATCCATGCGAAACACATGATGTTCCTTCAAATCAATGCGATGTATAAGGTTTAGCTTCTACTCCATGCGAAACAAATGATGTAGCTTCAAATCAATGCGATGTAGATTATTTAGCTATTCAAGTCCATGCGAGACAAATGATTTAGCTTCAAATACTTGCGATATATGTAATATAGCTTAAAATGCTGACAAAATAATCGAGTTAGCTTCAAATCCAAGCGAAGCACATGATGTAGCTTCAAATCAATGCGATGTAGATTATTTAGCTATTCAAGTCCATGCGAAACAAATGATTTAGATTCAAATACTTGCGATATATGTAATATAGCTTAAAATGCTGGCAAAATAATCGAGTTAGCTTCAAATCCAAGCGAAGCACATGATGTAGCTTCAAATCAATGCGATGTAGAAACATTAGCTTCAAATCCATGCGAAACACATGATGTTCCTTCAAATAAATGCGATGTATAAGGTTTAGCTTCTACTCCGTGCGAAACAAATGATTTAGCTTCAAATACTTGCGATATAAGTGATATAGCTTCAAATGATGGCGAAATAAACGAGTTAGCTTCAAATCCATGCGAAACGCATGATGTAGCTTCAAATCAATGCGATGTAGATTATTTAGCTATAAAAGTCCATGCGAAACAAATGATTTAGCTTCAAATACTTGCGATATATGTAATATAGCTTAAAATGCTGGCAAAATAATCGTGTTAGCTTCAAATCCAAGCGAAGCACATGATGTAGCTTCAAATCAATGCGATGTAGAAGGTTTAGCTTCAAATCAAGGCGAAACAACTGATTTAGCTTCAAATACTGGTCAAACAAAAGAGTTAGCTTCAAATCCATGCGAAACACATGATGTAGCTTGATATCAATGCGATGTAGAAAGATTAGCTTCAAATCCATGCGAAACACATGATGTTGCTTCAAATCAATGCGATGTATAAGGTTTAGCTTCAACTCCATGTGAAACAAATGATTTAGCTTCAAATACTTGCGATATAAGTGATATAGTTTCAAATGCTGGCGAAATAACCGAGTTAGCTTCAAATGCATGCGACACACATGATGTAGGTTCAAATCTAAGCAATGTAGAAGGAATTGTTTCAAATCCATGTTAAACAAATAATTTTGATTCAAACACTTGTGATTTAAGTGATATAGCTTCAAATGCTGGCGAAATAAACGAGTTACCTTCAAATCCATGCGAAACACATGATGTAGCTTCAAATGTATAAGGTTTAGTATCAAATCCATGCGAAACAAATGATTTAACTTCAAATACTTGCGACGTAAGTGATATAGCTTCAAATGCAGGCGAAACAAACGAGTTAGCTTCAAATCCATGCGAAACACATGATGTAGCTTCAAATGTATAAGGTTTAGTATCAAATCCATGCGAAACAAATGATTTAACTTCAAATACTTGCGACGTAAGTGATATAGCTTCAAATGCAGGCGAAACAAACGAGTTAGCTTCTACTCCATGCGAAACAAATGATTTAGCTTCAAATACTTGCGATATAAGTGATATAGCTTCAAATGATGGCGAAATAAACGAGTTAGCTTCAAATCCATGCGAAACACATGATGTAGCTTCAAATCAATGCGATGTATATTATTTAGCTATTCAAGTCCATGCGAAACAAATGATTGAGCTTCAAATACTTGCGATATATGTAATATAGCTTAAAATGCTGACAAAATAATCGAGTTAGCTTCAAATCCAAGCGAAGCACATGATGTAGCTTCAAATCAATGCGATGTAGATTATTTAGCTATTCAAGTCCATGCGAAACAAATGATTTAGCTTCAAATACTTGCGATATATGTAATATAGCTTAAAATGCTGGCAAAATAATCGAGTTAGCTTCAAATCCAAGCGAAGCACATGATGTAGCTTCAAATCAATGCGATGTAGAAACATTAGCTTCAAATCCATGCGAAACAATGATGTTCCTTCAAATAAATGCGATGTATAAGGTTTAGCTTCTACTCCATGCGAAACAAATGATTTAGCTTCAAATACTTGCGATATATGTAATATAGCTTAAAATGCTGGCAAAATAATCGAGTTAGCTTCAAATCCAAGCGAAGCACATGATGTAGCTTCAAATCAATGCGATGTAGAAACATTAGCTTCAAATCCATGCGAAACACATGATGTTCCTTCAAATAAATGCGATGTATAAGGTTTAGCTTCTACTCCATGCGAAACAAATGATTTAGCTTCATACACTTGCGATATAAGTGATATAGCTTCAAATGCTGGCGAAATAATCGAGTTAGCTTCAAATACATGCGAAACACATGATGTTCCTTCAAATCAATGCGATGTAGAAAGATTAGCTTCAAATCCATGCGAAACACTCGATGTTGCTTCAAATCAATGCGTTGTATAAGGTTTAGCTTCAACTCCATGCGAAACAAATGATTTAGCTTGAAATACTTGCGATATAAGTGATATAGCTTCAAATGCTCGCGAAAAAAATGAGTTACCTTCAAATCCATGCTAAACACATTATGTAACTTCAAATCAATGCGATGTATAAGGTTCAGCTTCAAATCCATCCGGAACAAATGATTTAGATTCAAATACTTGCGATATAAGTGATATAGCTTCAAATGCTGGCGAAATAGACGAATTAGCATCAAATCCATGCGAAACACATGATGTAGCTTCAAATCAATACGATGTTGATGGTTCAGTTTCCAATCCACGCGAGACAAATGATTTAGCTTCAAATACTTGCGATATAAGTGATATAGTTTCAAATGCTGCTGAAATAATCGAGTTAGCTTCAAATCCATTCGAAACATATGATGTAGCTTCAAATCAATGCGATGTAGAAGGTTTAGCTTCAAATCCATGCGGAACAAATGATTTAGTTTCAAATACTTGCGATATAAGTGATATAGCTTCAAATGCTGGCGAAATAAACGAGTTAGCTTCAAATCCACGCGAAACACATGATGTAGCTTCAAATGTATAAGGTTTAGCTTATAAATCCATGCGAAACAAATTACTTAGCTTCAAATACTTGCGACGTAAGTGATGTAGCTTCATATGCAGGCGAAGCAAACGAGTTGGCTTCAAATCCATGCGAAACACATGATGTAGCTTCAAATCAATGCGATGTATAAGGTTCAGCTTCAAATCCACGAGAAACAAATGATTTAGCTTCAAATACTTGCGATATAAGTGATATAGCTTCAAATGCTGGCGAAATAAACGAGTTAGGTTCAAACCCACGCGAAACACATGATGTAGCTTCAAATGTATAAGGTTTAGCATCAAATCCATGCGAAACACATGATGTAGCTTCAAATCTATGCGATGTAGAAAGATTAGCTTCAAATCCATGCGAAACACATGATGTTACTTCAAATCAATGCGATGTATAAGGTTCACCTTCTACTCCATGCGAAACAAATGATTTAGCTTCAAATACTTGCGATATAAGTGATATAGTTTCAAATGCTGGCGAAATAATCGAGTTAGCTTCAAATCCATGCGAAACACATGTAGCTTCAAATCAATGCGATGTAGAAAGATTAGATTCAAATCCATGCGAAACACATGATGTTCCTTCAAATCAATGCGATGTATAAGGTTTAGCTTCTACTCCATGCGAAACAAATGATGTAGCTTCAAATCAATGCGATGTAGACTATTTAGCTATTCAAGTCCATGCGAGACAAATGATTTAGCTTCAAATACTTGCGATATATGTAATATAGCTTAAAATGCTGACAAAATAATCGAGTTAGCTTCAAATCCAAGCGAAGCACATGATGTAGCTTCAAATCAATGCGATGTAGATTATTTAGCTATTCAAGTCCATGCGAAACAAATGATTTAGCTTCAAATACTTGCGATATATGTAATATAGCTTAAAATGCTGGCAAAATAATCGAGTTAGCTTCAAATCCAAGCGAAGCACATGATGTAGCTTCAAATCAATGCGATGTAGAAACATTAGCTTCAAATCCATGCGAAACACATGATGTTCCTTCAAATAAATGCGATGTATAAGGTTTAGCTTCTACTCCGTGCGAAACAAATGATTTAGCTTCATACACTTGCGATATAAGTGATATAGCTTCAAATGCTGGCGAAATAAACGAGTTACTTTCAAATCCACGCGAAACACATGATGTAGCTTGATATCAATGCGATGTAGAAAGATTAGCTTCCAATCCATGCGAAACACATGATGTTCCTTCAAATCAATGCGATGTATAAGGTTTAGCTACTACTCCATGCGAAACAAATGATTTAGCTTCAAATACTTGCGATATAAGTGATACAGCTTCAAATGATGGCGAAATAAACGAGTTAGCTTCAAATCCATGCGAAACGCATGATGTAGCTTCAAATCAATGCGATGTAGATTATTTAGCTATAAAAGTCCATGCGAAACAAATGATTTAGCTTCAAATACTTGCGATATATGTAATATAGCTTAAAATGCTGGCAAAATAATCGTGTTAGCTTCAAATCCAAGCGAAGCACATGATGTAGCTTCAAATCAATGCGATGTAGAAGGTTTAGCTTCAAATCAAGGCGAAACAACTGATTTAGCTTCAAATACTGGTCAAACAAAAGAGTTAGCTTCAAATCCATTCGAAACACATGATGTAGCTTGATATCAATGCGATGTAGAAAGATTAGCTTCAAATCCATGCGAAACACATGATGTTGCTTCAAATCAATGCGATGTATAAGGTTTAGCTTCAACTCCATGTGAAACAAATGATTTAGCTTCAAATACTTGCGATATAAGTGATATAGTTTCAAATGCTGGCGAAATAACCGAGTTAGCTTCAAATGCATGCGACACACATGATGTAGGTTCAAATCTAAGCAATGTAGAAGGAATTGTTTCAAATCCATGTTAAACAAATAATTTTGATTCAAACACTTGTGATTTAAGTGATATAGCTTCAAATGCTGGCGAAATAAACGAGTTACCTTCAAATCCATGCGAAACACATGATGTAGCTTCAAATGTATAAGGTTTAGTATCAAATCCATGCGAAACAAATGATTTAACTTCAAATACTTGCGACGTAAGTGATATAGCTTCAAATGCAGGCGAAACAAACGAGTTAGCTTCAAATCCATGCGAAACACATGATGTAGCTTCAAATACTTGCGATATATGTGATATAGTTTCAAATGCTGTCGAAATAATCGTGTTTGCTTCAAATCCATGCGAAACACATGATGTTCCTTCAAATCAATGCGATGTATAAGGTTTAGCTTCTACTCCATGCGAAACAAATGATTTAGCTTCAAATACTTGCGATATAAGTGATATAGCTTCAAATGATGGCGAAATAAACGAGTTAGCTTCAAATCCATGCGAAACACATGATGTAGCTTCAAATCAATGCGATGTATATTATTTAGCTATTCAAGTCCATGTGAAACAAATGATTTAGCTTCAAATACTTGCGATATGTGTAATATAGCTTAAAATGCTGGCAAAATAATCGAGTTAGCTTCAAATCCAAGCGAAGCACATGATGTAGCTTCAAATCAATGCGATGTAGAAAGATTAGCTTCAAATCCATGCGAAACACATGATGTAGCTTCATATCAATGCGATGTATAAGGTTTAGCTTCAAATCCATGCGAAACAAATGATTTTGCTTCAAATACTTGCGATATAAGTGATATAGTTTCAAATGCTGGCGAAATAATCGAGTTAGCTTCAAATCCATGCGAAACACATGATGTAGCTTCAAATCATTGCGATGTAGAAAGATTAGCTTGAAATCCATGCGAAACACATGATGTTACTTCAAATCTATGCGATGTATAAGGTTTAGCTTCTACTCCATGCGAAACAAATGATTTAGCTTCATATACTTGCGATATAAGGGATATTGCTTCAAATGCTGGCGAAATAAACGAGTTACCTTCAAATCCATGCGAATCACATGATGTAGCTTCAAATGTATAAGGTTTAGTGTCAAATCCATGCGAAACAAATGATTTAGCTTCAAATACTTGCGACGTAAGTGATATAGCTTCAAATGCAGGCGAAACGAACGAGTTAGCTTCAAATACTTGCGATATATGTAATATAGCTTAAAATGCTGACAAAATAATCGAGTTAGCTTCAAATCCAAGCGAAGCACATGATGTAGCTTCAAATCAATGCGATGTAGATTATTTAGCTATTCAAGTCCATGCGAAACAAATGATTTAGCTTCAAATACTTGCGATATATGTAATATAGCTTAAAATGCTGGCAAAATAATCGAGTTAGCTTCAAATCCAAGCGAAGCACATGATGTAGCTTCAAATCAATGCGATGTAGAAACATTAGCTTCAAATCCATGCGAAACACATGATGTTCCTTCAAATAAATGCGATGTATAAGGTTTAGCTTCTACTCCATGCGAAACAAATGATTTAGCTTCAAATACTTGCGATATATGTAATATAGCTTAAAATGCTGGCAAAATAATCGAGTTAGCTTCAAATCCAAGCGAAGCACATGATGTAGCTTCAAATCAATGCGATGTAGAAACATTAGCTTCAAATCCATGCGAAACACATGATGTTCCTTCAAATAAATGCGATGTATAAGGTGTTGCTTCTACTCCATGCGAAACAAATGATTTAGCTTCATACACTTGCGATATAAGTGATATAGCTTCAAATGCTGGCGAAATAAACGAGTTACTTTCAAATCCACGCGAAACACATGATGTAGCTTCAAATTAATACGATGTAGAAGGTTTAGCTTCAAATCCAAGCGAATCAAATGATTTAGCTTCAAATACTTGCGATATAAGTGATATAGCTTCAAATGCTGGCGAAATAATCGAGTTAGCTTCAAATCCATGCGAAACACATGATGTTCCTTCAAATCAATGCGATGTAGAAAGATTAGCTTCAAATCCATGCGAAACACTCGATGTTGCTTCAAATCAATGCGTTGTATAAGGTTTAGCTTCTACTCCATGCGAAACAAATGATTTAGCTTCAAATACTTGCGATATAAGTGATATAGCTTCAAATGCTGGCGAAATAAACGAGTTACCTTCAAATCCATGCGAAACACATCATGTAGCTTCAAATGTATAAGGTTTAGCTTATAAATCCATGCGAAACAAATTATTTAGCTTCAAATACTTGCGACGTAAGTGATGTAGCTTCATATGCAGGCGAAGCAAACGAGTTGGCTTCAAATCCATGCGAAACACATGATGTAGCTTCAAATCAATGCGATGTATAAGGTTTAGCTTCAAATCCACGCGAAACAAATGATTTAGCTTCAAATACTTGCGATATAAGTGAATTGGTTTCAAATGCTGTCGAAATAAACGAGTTACCTTCATATCCATGCGAAACACATGATGAAGCTTCGAATCCATGCGAAACAAATTATTTAGCTTCAAATACTTGCGACGTAAGTGATATAGCTTCAAATGCAGGCGAAACGAACGAGTTAGCTTCAAATGCATGCGAAACACATGATGTAGATTCAAATACTTGCGATATAAGTGATATAGTTTCAAATGCTGTCGAAATAATCGTGTTTGCTTCAAATCCATGCGAAACAAATGATTTGGCTTCAAATGCTTGCGATATAAGTGATATAGCTTCAAATGCAGGGGAAACAAAGGAGTTAGCTTCAAATCCATGCCAATCACATAATTAAGCTCCTAATTCATGCGAAACACATGGTGCAGCTTCAAATCAATGCGTTGTATAAGGTTTAGCTTCAAATCCAAGCGAAACAAATGATTTAGCTTCAAATACTTGCGATATAAGTGATATAGCTTCAAATGCTGGCGAAATAAACGAGCTAGCTTCAAATCCATGCGGAACAAATGATGTAGCTACAAATCAATGCGATGTAGATGGTTTAGAATCAAATCCATGCGAAATAAATGATTTAGTTACAAATACTTGCGATATAAGTGATATAGCTTCAAATGCTGGCGAAATAAACGAGATAGCTTCAAATCCATGCGAAACAAATGATTTAGCTACAAATACTTGCGATATAAGTGATATAGCTTCAAATGCTGGCGAAATAAACGAGTTGGCTTAAAATCCATGCGAAACACATGTTGTAGCATCAAATCAATGCGATGTTTAAGGTTTAGCTTCAAATCCATGCGAAAGAAATGCTTTAGCATCAAATACTTGCGATATAAGTGATGTAGCTTCAAATGCAGGCGAAATAAACGAGTTAGCTTCAAATCCATACGGAACACATGATGTAGCTTCAAATCAATGCGATGTAGATGGTTTAGAATCAAATCCATGCGAAACAAATGATTTAGTTACAAATACTTGCGATATAAGTGATATAGCTTCAAATGCTGGCGAAATAAACGATTTTGCTTCAAATCCATGCGAAACCCCTTGATGTAGCTTTAAATCAATGCGATGTAGAAGGTTTAGATTCAAATCCATGCGAAAGAAATGCTTTAGCTTAAAATACTTGCGATATAAGTGATGTAGCTTCAAATGCAGGCGAAATAAACGATTTAGCTTCAAATCCATGCGGAGCACATGATGTAGCTTCTAATCAATGCAATGTGTAAGGTTTATCTTCAAATCAATACGATGTATAAGGTTTAGCTTCAAATCCATGGGAAACAAATGATTTAGCTACAAATACTTGCGATATAAGTTATATAGCTGCAAATGCTGGCGAAGTAAACGAGATAGCTTCAAATCCTTGCGAAACAAATGATTTAGCTACAAATACTTGCGATATAAGTGATATAGCTTCAAATGCTGGCGAAATAAACGAGTTGGCTTCAAATCCATGCGAAACACATGTTGTAACATCAAATCATTGTGATGTAGAAGGCTTAGCTTCAAATCCATGGGATAGAAATGCTTTAGCTTCAAATACTTGCGATATAAGTGATGTAGCTTCAAATGCAGGCGAAATAAACGAGCTAGCTTCAAATCCATGCGGAACACATGATGTAGTTTCAAATCAATGCGATGTAGATGGCTTAGATTCAAATCCATGCGAAACAAGTGATTTAGCTTCAAATACTTGCGATATAAGTGATATAGCTTCAAATGCAAGCGAAATAAACGAGTTGGCTTCAAATCCATGCGAAACACATGTTGTAACAACAAATCATTGCGATGTAGAAGGCTTTTGCTTCAAATAAATGCGAAAGAAATGATTTAGCTTCAAATACTTGCGATATAAGTGATATAGCTGCAAATGCTGGCGAAATAAACGAGATAGCTTCAATTCCATGCGAAACAAATGATTTAGCTACAAATACTTGTGATATAAGTGATATAGCTTCAAATGCTGGCGAAATAAACGAGTTGGCTTAAAATCCATGCGAAACACATGTTGGAGCATCAAATCAATGCGATGTATAAGGTTTATCTTCAAATCCATGCGAACAAATGATTTAGCTACAAATACTTGCGATATAAGTGATATAGCTTCAAATGATGGCGAAATAAACGAGTTGGCTTCAAATCCATGCGAAACACATGTTGTAGCATCAAATCAATGCGATGTAGAAGGTTTAGCTTCAAATCCATGCGAAAGAAATGCTTTAGCTTCAAATACTTGCGATATAAGTGATGTAGCTTCAAATGCAGGCGAAATAAACGACTTAGCTTCAAATCCATGCGGAACACATGTTGAAGCATCAAATCAATGCGATGTAGAAGGTTTAGCTTCAAATCCATGGGAAACAAATGATTTAGCTACAAATACTTGCGATATAAGTTATATAGCTGCAAATGCTGGCGAAGTGAACGAGATAGCTTCAAATCCTTGCGAAACAAATGATTTAGCTACAAATACTTGCGATATAAGTGATATAGCTTCAAATGCTGGCGAAATAAACGAGTTAGCTTCAAATCCATGCGAAACACATGTTGTAACATCAAATCATTGTGATGTAGAAGGCTTAGCTTCAAATCCATGCGATAGAAATGCTTTAGCTTCAAATACTTGCGATATAAGTGATGTAGCTTCAAATGCAGGCGAAATAAACGAGCTAGCTTCAAATCCGTGCGGAACACATGATGTAGCTACAAATCAATGCGATGTATAAGGTTTATCATCAAATCCATGCGAAACAAATGATTTAGCTACAAATACTTGCGATATAAGTGATATAGCTTCAAATGCTGGCGAAATAAACGAGCTGGCTTCAAATCAATGCGAAACACATGTTGTAGCATCAAATCAATGCGATGTAGAAGGCTTTAGCTTCAAATCCATGCGAAAGAAATGCTTTAGCTTCAAATACTTGCGATATAAGTGATGTAGCTTCAAATGCAGGCGAAATAAACGATTTAGCTTCAAATCCATGCGGAACACATGATGTAGCTTCAAATCAATGCAATGTGTAAGGTTTACCTTCAAATCAATACGATGTATAAGGTTTAGCTTAAAATCCATGGGAAACAAATGATTTTGCTTCAAATACTTGCGATATAAGTGATATAGCTTCAAATGTTGGCGAAATAAACGATTTTGCTTCAAATCCATGCGAAACCCCTTGATGTAGCTTTAAATCAATGCGATGTAGAAGGTTTAGATTCAAATCCATGCGAAAGAAATGCTTTAGCTTAAAATACTTCCGATATAAGTGATGTAGCTTCAAATGCAGGCGAAATAAACGAGCTAGCTTCAAATCCGTGCGGAACACATGATGTAGCTACAAATCAATGCGATGTATAAGGTTTATCATCAAATCCATGCGAAACAAATGATTTAGCTACAAATACTTGCGATATAAGTGATATAGCTTCAAATGCTGGCGAAATAAACGAGCTGGCTTCAAATCAATGCGAAACACATGTTGTAGCATCAAATCAATGCGATGTAGAAGGCTTTAGCTTCAAATCCATGCGAAAGAAATGCTTTAGCTTCAAATACTTGCGATATAAGTGATGTAGCTTCAAATGCAGGCGAAATAAACGATTTAGCTTCAAATCCATGCGGAACACATGATGTAGCTTCAAATCAATGCAATGTGTAAGGTTTACCTTCAAATCAATACGATGTATAAGGTTTAGCTTAAAATCCATGGGAAACAAATGATTTTGCTTCAAATACTTGCGATATAAGTGATATAGCTTCAAATGTTGGCGAAATAAACGATTTTGCTTCAAATCCATGCGAAACCCCTTGATGTAGCTTTAAATCAATGCGATGTAGAAGGTTTAGATTCAAATCCATGCGAAAGAAATGCTTTAGCTTAAAATACTTCCGATATAAGTGATGTAGCTTCAAATGCAGGCGAAATAAACGATTTAGCTTCAAATCCATGCAGAGCACATGATGTAACTTCTAATCAATGCAATGTGTAAGGTTTATCTTCAAATCAATACGATGTATAAGGTTTAGCTTCAAATCCATGGGAAACAAATGATTTAGCTACAAATACTTGCGATATAAGTTATATAGCTGCAAATGCTGGCGAAGTGAACGAGATAGCTTCAAATCCTTGCGAAACAAATGATTTAGCTACAAATACTTGCGATATAAGTGATATAGCTTCAAATGCTGGCGAAATAAACGAGTTGGCCTCAAATCCATGCGAAACACATGTTGTAACATCAAATCATTGTGATGTAGAAGGCTTAGCTTCAAATCCATGCGATAGAAATGCTTTAGCTTCAAATACTTGCGATATAAGTGATGTAGCTTCAAATGCAGGCGAAATAAACGAGCTAGCTTCAAATCCGTGCGGAACACATGATGTAGCTATAAATCAATGCGATATAAGTGATATAGCTTCAAATGCTGGCGAAATAAACGAGTTGGCTTAAAATCCATGCGAAACACATGTTGGAGCATCAAATCAATGCGATGTAGAAGGTTTAGCTTCAAATCCATGCGAAAGAAATGCTTTAGCTTCAAATACTTGCGATATAAGTGATGTAGCTTCAAATGATGGCGAAATAAACGAGCTAGCTTCAAATCCATGCGGAACACATGATGTAGCTACAAATCAATGCGATGTATAAGGTTTATCTTCAAATCCATGTGAAACAAATGATTTAGCTACAAATACATGCGATATAAGTGATATATTTTCAAATGCTGGCGAAATAAACGAGTTGGCTTCAAATCCATGCGAAACACATGTTGTAGCATCAAATCAATGCGATGTAGGAGGCTTTTGCTTCAAATCCATGCGAAAGAAATGCTTTAGCTTCAAATACTTGCGATATAAGTGATGTAGCTTCAAATGCAGTCGAAATAAACGATTTAGCATCAAATCCATGCGGAACACATGATGTAGCTTCAAATCAGTGCAATGTGTAAGGTTTACCTTCAAATCAATACGATGTATAAGGTTTAGCTTCAAATCCATGGGAAACAAATGATTTTGCTACAAATACTTGCGATATATGTGATGTAGCTTCAAATGCAGTCGAAATAAACGATTTAGCATCAAATCCATGCGGAACACATGATGTAGCTTCAAATCAGTGCAATGTGTAAGGTTTACCTTCAAATCAATACGATGTATAAGGTTTAGCTTAAAATCCATGGGAAACAAATGATTTTGCTTCAAATACTTGCGATATAAGTGATATAGCTTCAAATGTTGGCGAAATAAACGAGTTGGCTTAAAATCCATGCGAAACACATGTTGTAGCATCAAATCAATGCGATGTTTAAGGTTTAGCTTCAAATCCATGCGAAAGAAATGCTTTAGCATCAAATACTTGCGATATAAGTGATGTAGCTTCAAATCCATGCGAAAGAAATGCTTTAGCATCAAATACTTGCGATATAAGTGATGTAGCTTCAAATCAATGCGATGTAGATGGTTTAGAATCAAATCCATGCGAAACAAATGATTTAGTTACAAATACTTGCGATATAAGTGATATAGCTTCAAATGCTGGCGAAATAAACGATTTTGCTTCAAATCCATGCGAAACCCCTTGATGTAGCTTTAAATCAATGCGATGTAGAAGGTTTAGATTCAAATCCATGCGAAAGAAATGCTTTAGCTTAAAATACTTGCGATATAAGTGATGTAGCTTCAAATGCAGGCGAAATAAACGATTTAGCTTCAAATCCATGCAGAGCACATGATGTAACTTCTAATCAATGCAATGTGTAAGGTTTATCTTCAAATCAATACGATGTATAAGGTTTAGCTTCAAATCCATGGGAAACAAATGATTTAGCTACAAATACTTGCGATATAAGTTATATAGCTGCAAATGCTGGCGAAGTGAACGAGATAGCTTCAAATCCTTGCGAAACAAATGATTTAGCTACAAATACTTGCGATATAAGTGATATAGCTTCAAATGCTGGCGAAATAAACGAGTTGGCTTAAAATCCATGCGGAACACATGTTGGAGCATCAAATCAATGCGATGTAGAAGGTTTAGCTTCAAATCCATGCGAAAGAAATGCTTTAGCTTCAAATACTTGCGATATAAGTGATGTAGCTTCAAATGATGGCGAAATAAACGAGCTAGCTTCAAATCCATGCGGAACACATGATGTAGCTACAAATCAATGCGATGTATAAGGTTTATCTTCAAATCCATGTGAAACAAATGATTTAGCTACAAATACATGCGATATAAGTGATATATTTTCAAATGCTGGCGAAATAAACGAGTTGGCTTCAAATCCATGCGAAACACATGTTGTAGCATCAAATCAATGCGATGTAGGAGGCTTTTGCTTCAAATCCATGCGAAAGAAATGCTTTAGCTTCAAATACTTGCGATATAAGTGATGTAGCTTCAAATGCAGTCGAAATAAACGATTTAGCATCAAATCCATGCGGAACACATGATGTAGCTTCAAATCAGTGCAATGTGTAAGGTTTACCTTCAAATCAATACGATGTATAAGGTTTAGCTTCAAATCCATGGGAAACAAATGATTTTGCTACAAATACTTGCGATATATGTGATGTAGCTTCAAATGCAGTCGAAATAAACGATTTAGCATCAAATCCATGCGGAACACATGATGTAGCTTCAAATCAGTGCAATGTGTAAGGTTTACCTTCAAATCAATACGATGTATAAGGTTTAGCTTAAAATCCATGGGAAACAAATGATTTTGCTTCAAATACTTGCGATATAAGTGATATAGCTTCAAATGTTGGCGAAATAAACGAGTTGGCTTAAAATCCATGCGAAACACATGTTGTAGCATCAAATCAATGCGATGTTTAAGGTTTAGCTTCAAATCCATGCGAAAGAAATGCTTTAGCATCAAATACTTGCGATATAAGTGATGTAGCTTCAAATGCAGGCGAAATAAACGAGTTAGCTTCAAATCCATACGGAACACATGATGTAGCTTCAAATCAATGCGATGTAGATGGTTTAGAATCAAATCCATGCGAAACAAATGATTTAGTTACAAATACTTGCGATATAAGTGATATAGCTTCAAATGCTGGCGAAATAAACGATTTTGCTTCAAATCCATGCGAAACCCCTTGATGTAGCTTTAAATCAATGCGATGTAGAAGGTTTAGATTCAAATCCATGCGAAAGAAATGCTTTAGCTTAAAATACTTGCGATATAAGTGATGTAGCTTCAAATGCAGGCGAAATAAACGATTTAGCTTCAAATCCATGCAGAGCACATGATGTAACTTCTAATCAATGCAATGTGTAAGGTTTATCTTCAAATCAATACGATGTATAAGGTTTAGCTTCAAATCCATGGGAAACAAATGATTTAGCTACAAATACTTGCGATATAAGTTATATAGCTGCAAATGCTGGCGAAGTGAACGAGATAGCTTCAAATCCTTGCGAAACAAATGATTTAGCTACAAATACTTGCGATATAAGTGATATAGCTTCAAATGCTGGCGAAATAAACGAGTTGGCTTAAAATCCATGCGAAACACATGTTGGAGCATCAAATCAATGCGATGTAGAAGGTTTAGCTTCAAATCCATGCGAAAGAAATGCTTTAGCTTCAAATACTTGCGATATAAGTGATGTAGCTTCAAATGATGGCGAAATAAACGAGCTAGCTTCAAATCCATGCGGAACACATGCTGTAGCTACAAATCAATGCGATGTATAAGGTTTATCTTCAAATCCATGTGAAACAAATGATTTAGCTACAAATACATGCGATATAAGTGATATAGCTTCAAATGCTGGCGAAATAAACGAGTTGGCTTCAAATCCATGCGAAACACATGTTGTAGCATCAAATCAATGCGATGTAGGAGGCTTTTGCTTCAAATCCATGCGAAAGAAATGCTTTAGCTTCAAATACTTGCGATATAAGTGATGTAGCTTCAAATGCAGTCGAAATAAACGATTTAGCATCAAATCCATGCGGAACACATGATGTAGCTTCAAATCAGTGCAATGTGTAAGGTTTACCTTCAAATCAATACGATGTATAAGGTTTAGCTTCAAATCCATGGGAAACAAATGATTTTGCTACAAATACTTGCGATATAAGTGATATAGCTTCAAATGCTGGCGAAATAAACGAGTTGGCTTAAAATCCATGCGGAACACATGTTGGAGCATCAAATCAATGCGATGTAGAAGGCTTTTGCTTCAAATCCATGCGAAAGAAATGCTTTAGCTTCAAATACTTGCGGTATAAGTGATGTAGCTTCAAATGCAGGCGAAATAAACGATTTAGCTTCAAATCCATGCGGAACACATGATGTAGCTTCAAATCAATGCGATGTAGATGGTTTAGAATCAAATCCATGCGAAACAAATGATTTAGTTACAAATACTTGCGATATAAGTGATATAGCTTCAAATGCTGGCGAAATAAACGATTATGCTTCAAATCCATGCGAAACCCCTTGATGTAGCTTTAAATCAATGCGATGTAGAAGGTTTAGATTCAAATCCATGCGAAAGAAATGCTTTAGCTTAAAATACTTGCGATATAAGTGATATAGCTTCAAATGCAAGCGAAATAAACGAGTTGGCTTCAAATCCATGCGAAACACATGTTGTAACATCAAATCATTGCGATGTAGAAGGCTTTTGCTTCAAATCCATGCGAAAGAAATGATTTAGCTTCAAATACTTGCGATATAAGTGATATAGCTGCAAATGCTGGCGAAATAAACGAGATAGCTTCAATTCCATGCGAAACAAATGATTTAGCTACAAATACTTGCGATATAAGTGATATATCTTCAAATGCTGGCGAAATAAACGAGTTGGCTTAAAATCCATGCGAAACACATGTTGGAGCATCAAATCAATGCGATGTATAAGGTTTATCATCAAATCCATGCGAAACAAATGATTTAGCTACAAATACTTGCGATATAAGTGATATAGCTTCAAATGCTGGCGAAATAAACGATTTAGCTTCAAATCCATGCGGAACACATGATGTAGCTTCAAATCAATGCAATGTGTAAGGTTTACCTTCAAATCAATACGATGTATAAGGTTTAGCGTAAAATCCATGGGAAACAAATGATTTTGCTTCAAATACTTGCGATATAAGTGATATAGCTTCAAATGTTGGCGAAATAAACGAGTTGGCTTAAAATCCATGCGAAACACATGTTGTAGCATCAAATCAATGCGATGTTTAAGGTTTAGCTTCAAATCCATGCGAAAGAAATGCTTTAGCATCAAATACTTGCGATATAAGTGATGTAGCTTCAAATGCAGGCGAAATAAACGATTTAGCTTCAAATCCATGCGGAACACATGATGTAGCTTCAAATCAATGCAATGTGTAAGGTTTACCTTCAAATCAATACGATGTATAAGGTTTAGCGTAAAATCCATGGGAAACAAATGATTTTGCTTCAAATACTTGCGATATAAGTGATATAGCTTCAAATGTTGGCGAAATAAACGAGTTGGCTTAAAATCCATGCGAAACACATGTTGTAGCATCAAATCAATGCGATGTTTAAGGTTTAGCTTCAAATCCATGCGAAAGAAATGCTTTAGCATCAAATACTTGCGATATAAGTGATGTAGCTTCAAATGCAGGCGAAATAAACGAGTTAGCATCAAATCCATACGGAACACATGATGTAGCTTCAAATCAATGCGATGTAGATGGTTTAGAATCAAATCCATGCGAAACAAATGATTTAGTTACAAATACTTGCGATATAAGTGATATAGCTTCAAATGCTGGCGAAATAAACGATTTTGCTTCAAATCCATGCGAAACCCCTTGATGTAGCTTTAAATCAATGCGATGTAGAAGGTTTAGATTCAAATCCATGCGAAAGAAATGCTTTAGCATCAAATACTTGCGATATAAGTGATGTAGCTTCAAATGCAGGCGAAATAAACGATTTAGCTTCAAATCCATGCGGAACACATGATGTAGCTTCAAATCAATGCAATGTGTAAGGTTTACCTTCAAATCAATACGATGTATAAGGTTTAGCGTAAAATCCATGGGAAACAAATGATTTTGCTTCAAATACTTGCGATATAAGTGATATAGCTTCAAATGTTGGCGAAATAAACGAGTTGGCTTAAAATCCATGCGAAACACATGTTGTAGCATCAAATCAATGCGATGTTTAAGGTTTAGCTTCAAATCCATGCGAAAGAAATGCTTTAGCATCAAATACTTGCGATATAAGTGATGTAGCTTCAAATGCAGGCGAAATAAACGAGTTAGCTTCAAATCCATACGGAACACATGATGTAGCTTCAAATCAATGCGATGTAGATGGTTTAGAATCAAATCCATGCGAAACAAATGATTTAGTTACAAATACTTGCGATATAAGTGATATAGCTTCAAATGCTGGCGAAATAAACGATTTTGCTTCAAATCCATGCGAAACCCCTTGATGTAGCTTTAAATCAATGCGATGTAGAAGGTTTAGATTCAAATCCATGCGAAAGAAATGCTTTAGCTTAAAATACTTGCGATATAAGTGATGTAGCTTCAAATGCAGGCGAAATAAACGATTTAGCTTCAAATCCATGCAGAGCACATGATGTAGCTTCTAATCAATGCAATGTGTAAGGTTTATCTTCAAATCAATACGATGTATAAGGTTTAGCTTCAAATCCATGGGAAACAAATGATTTAGCTACAAATACTTGCGATATAAGTTATATAGCTGCAAATGCTGGCGAAGTGAACGAGATAGCTTCAAATCCTTGCGAAACAAATGATTTAGCTACAAATACTTGCGATATAAGTGATATAGCTTCAAATGCTGGCGAAATAAACGAGTTGGCCTCAAATCCATGCGAAACACATGTTGTAACATCAAATCATTGTGATGTAGAAGGCTTAGCTTCAAATCCATGCGAAACAAATGATTTAGCTACAAATACTTGCGATATAAGTGATATAGCTTCAAATGCTGGCGAAATAAACGAGTTGGCTTCAAATCAATGCGAAACACATGTTGTAGCATCAAATCAATGCGATGTAGAAGGCTTTAGCTTCAAATCCATGCAAAAGAAATGCTTTAGCTTCAAATACTTGCGATATAAGTGATGTAGCTTCAAATGCAGGCGAAATAAACGATTTAGCTTCAAATCCATGCGGAACACATGATGTAGCTTCAAATCAATGCAATGTGTAAGGTTTACCTTCAAATCAATACGATGTATAAGGTTTACCTTCAAATCCATGGGAAACAAATGATTTTGCTTCAAATACTTGCGATATAAGTGATATAGCTTCAAATGTTGGCGAAATAAACGAGATAGCTTCAAATCCATGCGAAACAAATGATTTAGCTACAAATAATTGCGATATAAGTGATATAGCTTCAAATGCTGGCGAAATAAACGAGTTGGCTTAAAATCCATGCGAAACACATGTTGGAGCATCAAATCAATGCGATGTTGAAGGCTTTTGCTTAAAATCCATGCGAAAGAAATGCTTTAGCTTCAAATACTTGCGATATAAGTGATGTAGCTTCAAATGCAGGCGAAATAAACGATTTAGCTTCAAATCCATGCGGAACACATGATGTAGCTTCAAATCAATGCAATGTGTAAGGTTTACCTTCAAATCAATACGATGTATAAGGTTTAGCTTCAAATCCATGGGAAACAAATGATTTTGCTTCAAATACTTGCGATATAAGTGATATAGCTTCAAATGCTGGCGAAATAAACGAGCTAGCTTCAAATCCATGCGGAACACATGATGTAGCTACAATTCAATGCGATGTAGATGGTTTAGAATCAAATCCATGCGAAATAAATGATTTAGTTACAAATACTTGCGATATAAGCGATATAGCTTCAAATGCAAGCGAAATAAACGAGTTGGCTTCAAATCCATGCGAAACACATGTTGTAACATCAAATCAATGCGATGTAGAAGGCTTTTGCTTCAAATCCATGCGAAAGAAATGCTTTAGCTTCAAATACTTGCGGTATAAGTGATGTGGCATCAAATGCAGGCGAAATAAACTAGTTAGCCTCAAATCCATGCGGAACACATGATGTAGATTCAAATCAATGCGATGTATAAGGTTTAGCTTCAAATCCATGCGAAACAAATGATTTAGCTACAAATACTTGCGATATAAGTGATATAGCTTCAAATGCTGGCGAAATAAACGAGCTAGCTTCAAATCCATGTGGAACACATGATGTAGCTACAAATCAATGCGATGTATAAGGTTTATCTTCAAATCCATGCGAAACAAATGATTTAGCTACAAATACTTGCGATATAAGTGATATAGCTTCAAATGTTGGCGAAATAAACGAGTTGGCTTCAAATCCATGCGAAACACATGTTGTAGCATCAAATCAATGCGATGTAGAAGGCTTTTGCTTCAAATCCATGCGAAAGAAATGCTTTAGCTTCAAATACTTGCGGTATAAGTGATGTAGCTTCAAATGCAGGCGAAATAAACGATTTAGCTTCAAATCCATGCGGAACACATGATGTAGTTTCAAATCAATGCGATGTAGATGGCTTAGATTCAAATCCATGCGAAACAAATGATTTAGCTTCAAATACTTGCAATATAAGTGATATAGCTGCAAATGCTGGCGAAATAAACGAGATAGCTTCAAATCCATGCGGAACACATGTTGTAACATCAAATCATTGTGATGTAGAAGGCTTAGCTTCAAATCCATGCGATAGAAATGCTTTAGCTTCAAATACTTGCGATATAAGTGATGTAGCTTCAAATGCAGGCGAAATAAACGAGCTAGCTTCAAATCCATGCGGAACACATGATGTAGTTTCAAATCAATGCGATGTAGATGGCTTAGATTCAAATCCATGCGAAACAAATGATTTAGCTACAAATACTTGCGATATAAGTGATATAGATTCAAATGCTGGCGAAATAAACGAGTTGGCTTAAAATCCATGCGAAACGCATGTTGTAGCATCAAATCAATGCGATGTAGAAGGCTTTTGCTTCAAATCCATGCGAAAGAAATGCTTTAGCTTCAAATACTTGCGATATAAGTGATGTAGCTTCAAATGCAGGCGAAATAAACGATCTAGCTTCAAATCCATGCGGAACACATGCTGTAGCTTCAAATCAATGCAATGTGTAAGGTTTACCTTCAAATCAATACGATGTATAAGGTTTAGCTTCAAATCCATGGGAAACAAATGATTTGGCTTCAAATACTTGCGATATAAGTGATATAGCTTCAAATGCTGGCGAAATAAACGAGCTAGCTTCAAATCCATGCGGAACACATGATGTAGATACAAATCAATGCGATGTAGATGGTTTAGAATCAAATCCATGCGAAATAAATGATTTAGTTACAAATACTTGCGATATAAGTGATATAGCTTCAAATGCTGGCGACTTAAACGAGTTGGTTTCAAATCAATGCGAAACACATGTTGTAGCATCAAATCAATGCGATGTAGAAGGTTTAGCTTCAAATCCATGTGGTAGAAATGCTTTAGCTTCAAATACTTGTGATATAAGTGATGTAGCTTCAAATGCAGGCGAATTAAACGAGTTAGCTTCAAATCCATGCGGAACACATGATGTAGTTTCAAATCAATGCGATCTATAAGGTTTAGCTTCAAATCCATGCGAAACAAATGATTTAGCTTCAAATACTTGCGATATAAGTGATGTAGCTTCAAATGCAGGCGAAATAAACGAGCTAGCTTCAAATCCATGCGGAACACATGATGTAGCTACAAATCAATGCGATGTATAAGGTTTATCTTCAAATCCATGCGAAACAAATGATTTAGCTACAAATACTTGCGATATAAGTGATATAGCTTCAAATGCTGGCGAAATAAACGAGTTGGCTTAAAATCCATGCGAAACACATGTTGGAGCATCAAATCAATGCGATGTAGAAGTCTTTTGCTTCAAATCCATGCGAAAGAAATGCTTTAGCTTCAAATACTTGCGGTATAAGTGATGTAGCTTCAAATGCAGGCGAAATAAATGATTTAGCTTCAAATCCATGCGAAACCCACGATGTAGCTTCAAATCAATGCGATGTAGAAGGTTTAGCTTCAAATCCATGCGAAACAAATGATTTAGCTACAAATACTTGCGATATAAGTGATATAGCTTCAAATGCTGGCGAAATAAACGAGTTGGCTTCAAATCCATGCGAAATACATGTTGTAACATCAAATCATTGCGATGTAGAAGGCTTAGCTTCAAATCCATGCGAAAGAAATGTTTAGCTTCAAATAATGCGATATAAGTGATGTGGCTTCAAACGCAGGCGAAATAAACGAGTTAGCTACAAATCCATGCGGAACACATGGTGTAGATTCAAATCAATGCGATGTATAAGGTTTAGCTCCAACTCCATGCGAAACAAATGATTTAGCTTCCAATACTTGCGATATAAGTGATATAGCTTCAAATGCTGGCGACTTAAACGAGTTGGCTTCAAATCCATGCGAAACCCACGATGTAGCTTCAAATCAATGCGATGTAGATGGTTTAGAATCAAATCCATGCGAAACAAATGATTTAGCTTCAAGTACTTGTGATATAAGTGATATAGCTTCAAATGCAAGCGAAATAAACGAGTTGGCCTCAAATCCATGCGAAACACATGTTGTAGCATCAAATCAATGCGATGTAGAAGTCTTTTGCTTCAAATCCATGCGAAAGAAATGCTTTAGCTTCAAATACTTGCGGTATAAGTGATGTAGCTTCAAATGCAGGCGAAATAAATGATTTAGCTTCAAATCCATGCGAAACCCACGATGTAGCTTCAAATCAATGCGATGTAGAAGGTTTAGCTTCAAATCCATGCGAAACAAATGATTTAGCTACAAATACTTGCGATATATGTGATATAGCTTCAAATGCTGGCGAAATAAACGAGTTGGCTTCAAATCCATGCGAAACACATGTTGTAACATCAAATCATTGCGATGTAGAAGGCTTAGCTTCAAATCCATACGAAAGAAATGTTTTAGCTTCAAATAATTGCGATATAAGTGATGTGGCTTCAAATGCAGGCGAAATAAACGAGTTAGCTACAAATCCATGCGGAACACATGATGTAGATTCCAATCAATGCGATGTATAAGGTTTAGCTTCAAATCCATGCGAAACAAATGATTTAGCTACAAATACTTGCGATATAAGTGATATAGCTTCAAATGCTGGCGAAATAAACGAGCTAGCTTCAAATCCATGCGGAACACATGATGTAGCTACAAATCAATGCGATGTATAAGGTTTATCTTCAAATCCATGCGAAACAAATGATTTAGCTACAAATACTTGCGATATAAGTGATATAGCTTCAAATGCTGGCGAAATAAACGAGTTGGCTTCAAATCCATGCGAAACACATGTTCTAACATCAAATTATTGTGATGTAGAAGGCTTAACTTCAAATCCATGCGATAGAAATGCTTTAGCTTCAAATACTTGCGATATAAGTGATGTAGCTTCAAATGCAGGCGAAATAAACGAGCTAGCTTCAAATCCGTGCGGAACACATGATGTAGCTACAAATCAATGCGATGTATAATGTTTATCTTCAAATCCATGCGAAACAAATGATTTAGCTACAAATACTTGCGATATAAGTGATATAGATTCAAATGCTGGCGAAATAAACGAGTTGGCTTAAAATCCATGCGAAACGCATGTTGTAGCATCAAATCAATGCGATGTAGAAGGCTTTTGCTTCAAATCCATGCGAAAGAAATGCTTTAGCTTCAAATACTTGCGATATAAGTGATGTAGCTTCAAATGCAGGCGAAATAAACGATTTAGCTTCAAATCCATGCGGAACACATGATGTAGCTTCAAATCAATGCAATGTGTAAGGTTTACCTTCAAATCAATACGATGTATAAGGTTTAGCTTCAAATCCATGGGAAACAAATGATTTTGCTTCAAATACTTGCGATATAAGTGATATAGCTTCAAATGCTGGCGAAATAAACGAGCTAGCTTCAAATCCATGCGGAACACATGATGTAGCTACAAATCAATGCGATGTATAAGGTTTATCTTCAAATCCATGCGAAACAAATGATTTAGCTACAAATACTTGCGATATAAGTGATATAGCTTCAAATGCTGGCGACTTACACGAGTTGGTTTCAAATCAATGCGAAACACATGTTGTAGCATCAAATCAATGCGATGTAGAAGGTTTAGCTTCAAATCCATGTGGTAGAAATGCTTTAGCTTCAAATACTTGCGATATAAGTGATGTAGCTTCAAATGCAGGCGAATTAAACGAGTTAGCTTCAAATCCATGCGGAACACATGATGTAGCTTCAAATCAATGCGATCTATAAGGTTTAGCTCCAACTCCATGCGAAACAAATGATTTAGCTTCCAATACTTGCGATATAAGTGATATAGCTTCAAATGCCGGCGACTTAAACGAGTTGGCTTCAAATCCATGCGAAACCCACGATGTAGCTTCAAATCAATGCGATGTAGATGGTTTAGAATCAAATCCATGCGAAACAAATGATTTAGCTTCAAGTACTTGCGATATAAGTGATATAGCTTCAAATGCAAGCGAAATAAACGAGTTGGCCTCAAATCCATGCGAAACACATGTTGTAGCATCAAATCAATGCGATGTAGAAGTCTTTTGCTTCAAATCCATGCGAAAGAAATGCTTTAGCTTCAAATACTTGCGGTATAAGTGATGTAGCTTCAAATGCAGGCGAAATAAATGATTTAGCTTCAATTCCATGCGAAACCCACGATGTAGCTTCAAATCAATGCGATGTAGAAGGTTTAGCTTCAAATCCATGCGAAACAAATGATTTAGCTACAAATACTTGCGATATATGTGATATAGCTTCAAATGCTGGCGAAATAAACGAGTTGGCTTCAAATCCATGCGAAACACATGTTGTAACATCAAATCATTGCGATGTAGAAGGCTTAGCTTCAAATCCATACGAAAGAAATGTTTTAGCTTCAAATAATTGCGATATAAGTGATGTGGCTTCAAATGCAGGCGAAATAAATGAGTTAGCTACAAATCCATGCGGAACACATGATGTAGATTCCAATCAATGCGATGTATAAGGTTTAGCTTCAAATCCATGCGAAACAAATGATTTAGCTACAAATACTTGCGATATAAGTGATATAGCTTCAAATGCTGGCGAAATAAACGAGCTAGCTTCAAATCCATGCGGAACACATGATGTAGCTTCAAATCAATGCGATGTATAAGGTTTATCTTCAAATCCATGCGAAACAAATGATTTAGCTACAAATACTTGCGATATAAGTGATATAGCTTCAAATGCTGGCGAAATAAACGAGTTGGCTTCAAATCCATGCGAAACACATGTTCTAACATCAAATTATTGTGATGTAGAAGGCTTAACTTCAAATCCATGCGATAGAAATGCTTTAGCTTCAAATACTTGCGATATAAGTGCTGTAGCTTCAAATGCAGGCGAAATAAACGAGCTAGCTTCAAATCCGTGCGGAACACATGATGTAGCTACAAATCAATGCGATGTATAATGTTTATCTTCAAATCCATGCGAAACAAATGATTTAGCTACAAATACTTGCGATATAAGTGATATAGATTCAAATGCTGGCGAAATAAACGAGTTGGCTTAAAATCCATGCGAAACGCATGTTGTAGCATCAAATCAATGCGATGTAGAAGGCTTTTGCTTCAAATCCATGCGAAAGAAATGCTTTAGCTTCAAATACTTGCGATATAAGTGATGTAGCTTCAAATGCAGGCGAAATAAACGATTTAGCTTCAAATCCATGCGGAACACATGATGTAGCTTCAAATCAATGCAATGTGTAAGGTTTACCTTCAAATCAATACGATGTATAAGGTTTAGCTTCAAATCCATGGAAAACAAATGATTTTGCTTCAAATACTTGCGATATAAGTGATATAGCTTCAAATGCTGGCGAAATAAACGAGCTAGCTTCAAATCCATGCGGAACACATGATGTAGCTACAAATCAATGCGATGTATAAGGTTTATCTTCAAATCCATGCGAAACAAATGATTTAGCTACAAATACTTGCGATATAAGTGATATAGCTTCAAATGCTGGCGACTTACACGAGTTGGTTTCAAATCAATGCGAAACACATGTTGTAGCATCAAATCAATGCGATGTAGAAGGTTTAGCTTCAAATCAATGCGATGTAGAAGGTTTAGCTTCAAATCCATGTGGTAGAAATGCTTTAGCTTCAAATACTTGCGATATAAGTGATGTAGCTTCAAATGCAGGCGAATTAAACGAGTTAGCTTCAAATCCATGCGGAACACATGATGTAGCTTCAAATCAATGCGATCTATAAGGTTTAGCTCCAACTCCATGCGAAACAAATGATTTAGCTTCCAATACTTGCGATATAAGTGATATAGCTTCAAATGCTGGCGACTTAAACGAGTTGGCTTCAAATCCATGCGAAACCCACGATGTAGCTTCAAATCAATGCGATGTAGATGGTTTAGAATCAAATCCATGCGAAACAAATGATTTAGCTTCAAGTACTTGCGATATAAGTGATATAGCTTCAAATGCAAGCGAAATAAACGAGTTGGCCTCAAATCCATGCGAAACACATGTTGTAGCATCAAATCAATGCGATGTAGAAGTCTTTTGCTTCAAATCCATGCGAAAGAAATGCTTTAGCTTCAAATACTTGCGGTATAAGTGATGTAGCTTCAAATGCAGGCGAAATAAATGATTTAGCTTCAAATCCATGCCAAACCCACGATGTAGCTTCAAATCAATGCGATGTAGAAGGTTTAGCTTCAAATCCATGCGAAACAAATGATTTAGCTACAAATACTTGCGATATAAGTGATATAGCTTCAAATGCTGGCGAAATATACGAGTTGGCTTCAAATCCATGCGAAACACATGTTGTAACATCAAATCATTGCGATGTAGAAGGCTTAGCTTCAAATCCATACGAAAGAAATGTTTTAGCTTCAAATAATTGCGATATAAGTGATGTGGCTTCAAATGCAGGCGAAATAAACGAGTTAGCTACAAATCCATGCGGAACACATGATGTAGATTCCAATCAATGCGATGTATAAGGTTTAGCTTCAAATCCATGCGAAACAAATGATTTAGCTACAAATACTTGCGATATAAGTGATATAGCTTCAAATGCTGGCGAAATAAACGAGCTAGCTTCAAATCCATGCGGAACACATGATGTAGCTACAAATCAATGCGATGTATAAGGTTTATCTTCAAATCCATGCGAAACAAATGATTTAGCTACAAATACTTGCGATATAAGTGATATAGCTTCAAATGCTGGCGAAATAAACGAGTTGGCTTCAAATCCATGCGAAACACATGTTGTAACATCAAATTATTGTGATGTAGAAGGCTTAACTTCAAATCCATGCGATAGAAATGCTTTAGCTTCAAATACTTGCGATATAAGTGATGTAGCTTCAAATGCAGGCGAAATAAACGAGCTAGCTTCAAATCCATGCGGAACACATGATGTAGCTACAAATCAATGCGATGTATAAGGTTTATCTTCAAATCCATGCGAAACAAATGATTTAGCTACAAATACTTGCGATATAAGTGATATAGCTTCAAATGCTGGCGAAATAAACGAGTTGGCTTAAAATCCATGCGAAACACATGTTGGAGCATCAAATCAATGCGATGTAGAAGTCTTTTGCTTCAAATCCATGCGAAAGAAATGCTTTAGCTTCAAATACTTGCGGTATAAGTGATGTAGCTTCAAATGCAGGCGAAATAAATGATTAGCTTCAAATCCATGCGAAACCCACGATGTAGCTTCAAATCAATGCGATGTAGAAAGTTTAGCTTCAAATCCATGCGAAACAAATGATTTAGCTACAAATACTTGCGATATAAGTGATATATCTTCAAATGCTGGCGAAATAAACGAGTTGGCTTAAAATCCATGCGAAACACATGTTGGAGCATCAAATCAATGCGATGTAGAAGGTTTAGCTTCAAATCCATGCGAGAGAAATGCTTTAGCTTCAAATACTTGCGATATAAGTGATGTAGCTTCAAATGCAGGCGAAAAAACGAGCTAGCTTCAAATCCGTGCGGAACACATGATGTAGCTACAAATCAATGCGATGTATAAGGTTTATCTTCAAATCCATGCGAAACAAATGATTTAGCTACAAATACTTGCGATATAAGTGATATAGCTTCAAATGCTGGCGAAATAAACGAGTTGGCTTCAAATCCATAACGAAACACATGTTGTAGCATCAAATCAATGCGATGTAGAAGGTTTAGCTTCAAACCCATGCGAAAGAAATGCTTTAGCTTCAAATACTTGCGATATAAGTGATGTAGCTTCAAATGCAGGCGAAATAAACGATTTAGCTTCAAATCCATGCGGAACACATGATGTAGCTTCAAATCAATGCAATGTGTAAGGTTTACCTTCAAATCAATACGATGTATAAGGTTTAGCTTCAATTCCATGGGAAACAAATGATTTTGCTTCAAATACTTGCGATATAAGTGATATAGCTTCAAATGCTGGCGAAATAAACGAGATAGCTTTAAATCCATGCGAAACCCACGATGTAGCTTCAAATTAATGCGATGTAGAAGGTTTAGCTTCAAATCCATGCGAAACAAATGATATAGCTACAAATACTTGCGATATAAGTGATGTAGCTTCAAATGCTGGCGAAATAAACGAGTTGGCTTCAAATCCACACGAAACACACGTTGTAGCATCAAATCAATGCGATGTAGAAGGTTTAGCTTCAAATGCATGCGAAAAAAATGCTTTAGCTTCAAATACTTACGATATATTGATGTAGCTTCACATGCCGGGAAATAAACGAGTTAGCTTCAAATCCATGCGGAACATATGATGTAGCTTCAAATCAATGTGATGTAGATGGTTTAGAATCAAATCCATGCGAAACAAATGATTTAGTTACAAATACTTGCGATATAAGTGATATAGCTTCAAATGCTGGCGAAATAAACGAGTTGGCTTCAAATGCATTCGAAACACATGTTGTAGCATCAAATCAATGCGATGTAGAAGGTTTAGCTTCAAATCCATGCGAAAGAAATGCTTTAGCTTCAAATACTTGCGATATAAGTGATGTAGCTTCAAATGCAGGCGAAATAAACGAGTTGGCTTCAAATCCATGCGAAACACATGTTGTAGCATCAAATCAATGCGATGTAGAAGGCTTTTGCTTCAAATCCATGCGAAAGAAATGCTTTAGCTTCAAATACTTGCGATATAAGTGATGTAGCTTCAATGCAGGCGAAATAAACGATTTAGCTTCAAATCCATGCGGAACACATGATGTAGCTTCAAATCAATGCAATGTGTAAGGTTTACCTTCAAATCAATGCGATCTATAAGGTTTCGCTTCAAATCCATGCGAAACAAATGATTTAGCTTCCAATACTTGCGATATAAGTGATATAGCTTCAAATGCTGGCGAAATAAACGAGTTGGCTTCAAATCCATACGAAACACATGTTGTAGCATCAAATCAATGCGATGTAGAAGGTTTAGCTTCAAACCCATGCGAAAGAAATGCTTTAGCTTCAAATACTTGCGATATAAGTGATGTAGCTTCAAATGCAGGCGAAATAAACGATTTAGCTTCAAATCCATGCGGAACACATGATGTAGCTTCAAATCAATGCAATGTGTAAGGTTTACCTTCAAATCAATACGATGTATAAGGTTTAGCTTCAATTCCATGGGAAACAAATGATTTTGCTTCAAATACTTGCGATATAAGTGATATAGCTTCAAATGCTGGCGAAATAAACGAGATAGCTTTAAATCCATGCGAAACCCACGATGTAGCTTCAAATTAATGCGATGTAGAAGGTTTAGCTTCAAATCCATGCGAAACAAATGATATAGCTACAAATACTTGCGATATAAGTGATGTAGCTTCAAATGCTGGCGAAATAAACGAGTTGGCTTCAAATCCACACGAAACACACGTTGTAGCATCAAATCAATGCGATGTAGAAGGTTTAGCTTCAAATGCATGCGAAAAAAATGCTTTAGCTTCAAATACTTACGATATATTGATGTAGCTTCACATGCCGGGAAATAAACGAGTTAGCTTCAAATCCATGCGGAACATATGATGTAGCTTCAAATCAATGTGATGTAGATGGTTTAGAATCAAATCCATGCGAAACAAATGATTTAGTTACAAATACTTGCGATATAAGTGATATAGCTTCAAATGCTGGCGAAATAAACGAGTTGGCTTCAAATCCATTCGAAACACATGTTGTAGCATCAAATCAATGCGATGTAGAAGGTTTAGCTTCAAATCCATGCGAAAGAAATGCTTTAGCTTCAAATACTTGCGATATAAGTGATGTAGCTTCAAATGCAGGCGAAATAAACGAGTTGGCTTCAAATCCATGCGAAACACATGTTGTAGCATCAAATCAATGCGATGTAGAAGGCTTTTGCTTCAAATCCATGCGAAAGAAATGCTTTAGCTTCAAATACTTGCGATATAAGTGATGTAGCTTCAAATGCAGGCGAAATAAACGATTTAGCTTCAAATCCATGCGGAACACATGATGTAGCTTCAAATCAATGCAATGTGTAAGGTTTACCTTCAAATCAATGCGATCTATAAGGTTTCGCTTCAAATCCATGCGAAACAAATGATTTAGCTTCCAATACTTGCGATATAAGTGATATAGCTTCAAATGCTGGCGAAATAAACGAGTTGGCTTTAAATCCATGCGAAACACATGTTGTAACATCAAATTATTGTGATGTAGAAGGCTTAACTTCAAATCCATGCGATAGAAATGCTTTAGCTTCAAATACTTGCGATATAAGTGATGTAGCTTCAAATGCAGGCGAAATAAACGAGCTAGCTTCAAATCCATGCGGAACACATGATGTAGCTACAAATCAATGCGATGTATAAGGTTTATCTTCAAATCCATGCGAAACAAATGATTTAGCTACAAATACTTGCGATATAAGTGATATAGCTTCAAATGCTGGCGAAATAAACGAGTTGGCTTAAAATCCATGCGAAACACATGTTGGAGCATCAAATCAATGCGATGTAGAAGGTTTAGCTTCAAATCCATGCGAATGAAATGCTTTAGCTTCAAATACTTGCGATATAAGTGATGTAGCTTCAAATGCAGGCGAAATAAACGAGCTAGCTTCAAATCCGTGCAGAACACAGGATGTAGCTACAAATCAATGCGATGTATAAGGTTTATCTTCAAATCCATGCGAAACAAATGATTTAGCTACAAATACTTGCGATATAAGTGATATAGATTCAAATGCTGTCGAAATAAACGAGTTGGCTTAAAATCCATGCGAAACGCATGTTGTAGTATCAAATCAATGCGATGTAGAAGGCTTTTGCTTCAAATCCATGCGATAGAAATGCTTTAGCTTCAAATACTTGCGATATAAGTGATGTAGCTTCAAATGCAGGCGAAATAAACGAGCTAGCTTCAAATCCATGCGAAACACATGTTGGAGCATCAAATCAATGCGATGTAGAAGGTTTAGCTTCAAATCCATGCCAAAGAAATGCTTTAGCTTAAAATACATGCGATATAAGTGATGTAGCTTCAAATGCAGGCGAAATAAACGATTTAGCTTCAAATCCATGCGGAGCACATGATGTAGCTTCTAATCAATGCAATGTGTAAGGTTTATCTTCAAATCAATACGATGTATAAGGTTTAGCTTCAAATCCATGGGAAACAACTGATTTAGCTACAAATACTTGCGATATAAGTTATATAGCTGCAAATGCTGGCGAAGTAAACGAGATAGCTTCAAATCCTTGCGAAACAAATAATTTAGCTACAAATACTTGCGATATAAGTGATATAGCTTCAAATGCTGGCGAAATAAACGAGTTGGCTTCAAATCCATGCGAAACACATGTTGTAGCATCAAATCAATGCGATGTAGAAGGCTTTTGCTTCAAATCCATGCGAAAGAAATGCTTTAGCTTCAAATACTTGCGGTATAAGTGATGTAGCTTCAAATGCAGGCGAAATAAACGATTTAGCTTCAAATCCATGCGGAACACATGATGTAGTTTCAAATCAATGCGATGTAGATGGCATAGATTCAAATCCATGCGAAACAAATGATTTAGCTTCAAATACTTGCGATATAAGTGATATAGCTTCAAATACTTGCGATATAAGTGATATAGCTTCAAATGCTGGCGAAATAAACGAGTTGGCTTAAAATCCATGCGAAACACATGATGTAGCTACAAATCAATGCGATGTATAAGGTTTATCTTCAAATCCATGCGAAACAAATGATTTAGCTACAAATACTTGCGATATAAGTGATATAGCTTCAAATGCTGGCGAAATAAACGAGCTAGCTTCAAATCCATGCGGAACACATGATGTAGATACAAATCAATGCGATGTAGATGGTTTAGAATCAAATCCATGCGAAATAAATGATTTAGTTACAAATACTTGCGATATAAGTGATATAGCTTCAAATGCTGGCGACTTAAACGAGTTGGTTTCAAATCAATGCGAAACACATGTTGTAGCATCAAATCAATGCGATGTAGAAGGTTTAGCTTCAAATCCATGTGGTAGAAATGCTTTAGCTTCAAATACTTGTGATATAAGTGATGTAGCTTCAAATGCAGGCGAATTAAACGAGTTAGCTTCAAATCCATGCGGAACACATGATGTAGTTTCAAATCAATGCGATCTATAAGGTTTAGCTTCAAATCCATGCGAAACAAATGATTTAGCTTCAAATACTTGCGATATAAGTGATGTAGCTTCAAATGCAGGCGAAATAAACGAGCTAGCTTCAAATCCATGCGGAACACATGATGTAGCTACAAATCAATGCGATGTATAAGGTTTATCTTCAAATCCATGCGAAACAAATGATTTAGCTACAAATACTTGCGATATAAGTGATATAGCTTCAAATGCTGGCGAAATAAACGAGTTGGCTTAAAATCCATGCGAAACACATGTTGGAGCATCAAATCAATGCGATGTAGAAGTCTTTTGCTTCAAATCCATGCGAAAGAAATGCTTTAGCTTCAAATACTTGCGGTATAAGTGATGTAGCTTCAAATGCAGGCGAAATAAATGATTTAGCTTCAAATCCATGCGAAACCCACGATGTAGCTTCAAATCAATGCGATGTAGAAGGTTTAGCTTCAAATCCATGCGAAACAAATGATATAGCTACAAATACTTGCGATATAAGTGATATAGCTTCAAATGCTGGCGAAATAAACGAGTTGGCTCCAAATCCATGCGAAATACATGTTGTAACATCAAATCATTGCGATGTAGAAGGCTTAGCTTCAAATCCATGCGAAAGAAATGTTTTAGCTTCAAATAATTGCGATATAAGTGATGTGGCTTCAAACGCAGGCGAAATAAACGAGTTAGCTACAAATCCATGCGGAACACATGGTGTAGATTCAAATCAATGCGATGTATAAGGTTTAGCTCCAACTCCATGCGAAACAAATGATTTAGCTTCCAATACTTGCGATATAAGTGATATAGCTTCAAATGCTGGCGACTTAAACGAGTTGGCTTCAAATCCATGCGAAACCCACGATGTAGCTTCAAATCAATGCGATGTAGATGGTTTAGAATCAAATCCATGCGAAACAAATGATTTAGCTTCAAGTACTTGTGATATAAGTGATATAGCTTCAAATGCAAGCGAAATAAACGAGTTGGCCTCAAATCCATGCGAAACACATGTTGTAGCATCAAATCAATGCGATGTAGAAGTCTTTTGCTTCAAATCCATGCGAAAGAAATGCTTTAGCTTCAAATACTTGCGGTATAAGTGATGTAGCTTCAAATGCAGGCGAAATAAATGATTTAGCTTCAAATCCATGCGAAACCCACGATGTAGCTTCAAATCAATGCGATGTAGAAGGTTTAGCTTCAAATCCATGCGAAACAAATGATTTAGCTACAAATACTTGCGATATATGTGATATAGCTTCAAATGCTGGCGAAATAAACGAGTTGGCTTCAAATCCATGCGAAACACATGTTCTAACATCAAATTATTGTGATGTAGAAGGCTTAACTTCAAATCCATGCGATAGAAATGCTTTAGCTTCAAATACTTGCGATATAAGTGCTGTAGCTTCAAATGCAGGCGAAATAAACGAGTTAGCTACAAATCCATGCGGAACACATGATGTAGATTCCAATCAATGCGATGTATAAGGTTTAGCTTCAAATCCATGCGAAACAAATGATTTAGCTACAAATACTTGCGATATAAGTGATATAGCTTCAAATGCTGGCGAAATAAACGAGCTAGCTTCAAATCCATGCGGAACACATGATGTAGCTACAAATCAATGCGATGTATAAGGTTTATCTTCAAATCCATGCGAAACAAATGATTTAGCTACAAATACTTGCGATATAAGTGATATAGCTTCAAATGCTGGCGAAATAAACGAGTTGGCTTCAAATCCATGCGAAACACATGTTCTAACATCAAATTATTGTGATGTAGAAGGCTTAACTTCAAATCCATGCGATAGAAATGCTTTAGCTTCAAATACTTGCGATATAAGTGATGTAGCTTCAAATGCAGGCGAAATAAACGAGCTAGCTTCAAATCCGTGCGGAACACATGATGTAGCTACAAATCAATGCGATGTATAATGTTTATCTTCAAATCCATGCGAAACAAATGATTTAGCTACAAATACTTGCGATATAAGTGATATAGATTCAAATGCTGGCGAAATAAACGAGTTGGCTTAAAATCCATGCGAAACGCATGTTGTAGCATCAAATCAATGCGATGTAGAAGGCTTTTGCTTCAAATCCATGCGAAAGAAATGCTTTAGCTTCAAATACTTGCGATATAAGTGATGTAGCTTCAAATGCAGGCGAAATAAACGATTTAGCTTCAAATCCATGCGGAACACATGATGTAGCTTCAAATCAATGCAATGTGTAAGGTTTACCTTCAAATCAATACGATGTATAAGGTTTAGCTTCAAATCCATGGGAAACAAATGATTTTGCTTCAAATACTTGCGATATAAGTGATATAGCTTCAAATGCTGGCGAAATAAACGAGCTAGCTTCAAATCCATGCGGAACACATGATGTAGCTACAAATCAATGCGATGTATAAGGTTTATCTTCAAATCCATGCGAAACAAATGATTTAGCTACAAATACTTGCGATATAAGTGATATAGCTTCAAATGCTGGCGACTTACACGAGTTGGTTTCAAATCAATGCGAAACACATGTTGTAGCATCAAATCAATGCGATGTAGAAGGTTTAGCTTCAAATCCATGTGGTAGAAATGCTTTAGCTTCAAATACTTGCGATATAAGTGATGTAGCTTCAAATGCAGGCGAATTAAACGAGTTAGCTTCAAATCCATGCGGAACACATGATGTAGCTTCAAATCAATGCGATCTATAAGGTTTAGCTCCAACTCCATGCGAAACAAATGATTTAGCTTCCAATACTTGCGATATAAGTGATATAGCTTCAAATGCTGGCGACTTAAACGAGTTGGCTTCAAATCCATGCGAAACCCACGATGTAGCTTCAAATCAATGCGATGTAGATGGTTTAGAATCAAATCCATGCGAAACAACTGATTTAGCTTCAAGTACTTGCGATATAAGTGATATAGCTTCAAATGCAAGCGAAATAAACGAGTTGGCCTCAAATCCATGCGAAACACATGTTGTAGCATCAAATCAATGCGATGTAGAAGTCTTTTGCTTCAAATCCATGCGAAAGAAATGCTTTAGCTTCAAATACTTGCGGTATAAGTGATGTAGCTTCAAATGCAGGCGAAATAAATGATTTAGCTACAAATACTTGCGATATATGTGATATAGCTTCAAATGCTGGCGAAATAAACGAGTTGGCTTCAAATCCATGCGAAACACATGTTGTAACATCAAATCATTGCGATGTAGAAGGCTTAGCTTCAAATCCATACGAAAGAAATGTTTTAGCTTCAAATAATTGCGATATAAGTGATGTGGCTTCAAATGCAGGCGAAATAAATGAGTTAGCTACAAATCCATGCGGAACACATGATGTAGATTCCAATCAATGCGATGTATAAGGTTTAGCTTCAAATCCATGCGAATGAAATGCTTTAGCTTCAAATACTTGCGATATAAGTGATGTAGCTTCAAATGCAGGCGAAATAAACGAGCTAGCTTCAAATCCGGGCAGAACACATGATGTAGCTACAAATCAATGCGATGTATAAGGTTTATCTTCAAATCCATGCGAAACAAATGATTTAGCTACAAATACTTGCGATATAAGTGATATAGATTCAAATGCTGTCGAAATAAACGAGTTGGCTTAAAATCCATGCGAAACGCATGTTGTAGTATCAAATCAATGCGATGTAGAAGGCTTTTGCTTCAAATCCATGCGATAGAAATGCTTTAGCTTCAAATACTTGCGATATAAGTGATGTAGCTTCAAATGCAGGCGAAATAAACGAGCTAGCTTCAAATCCATGCGAAACACATGTTGGAGCATCAAATCAATGCGATGTAGAAGGTTTAGCTTCAAATCCATGCCAAAGAAATGCTTTAGCTTAAAATACATGCGATATAAGTGATGTAGCTTCAAATGCAGGCGAAATAAACGATTTAGCTTCAAATCCATGCGGAGCACATGATGTAGCTTCTAATCAATGCAATGTGTAAGGTTTATCTTCAAATCAATACGATGTATAAGGTTTAGCTTCAAATCCATGGGAAACAACTGATTTAGCTACAAATACTTGCGATATAAGTTATATAGCTGCAAATGCTGGCGAAGTAAACGAGATAGCTTCAAATCCTTGCGAAACAAATAATTTAGCTACAAATACTTGCGATATAAGTGATATAGCTTAAAATGCTGGCGAAATAAACGAGTTGGCTTCAAATCCATGCGAAACACATGTTGTAGCATCAAATCAATGCGATGTAGAAGGCTTTTGCTTCAAATCCATGCGAAAGAAATGCTTTAGCTTCAAATACTTGCGGTATAAGTGATGTAGCTTCAAATGCAGGCGAAATAAACGATTTAGCTTCAAATCCATGCGGAACACATGATGTAGTTTCAAATCAATGCGATGTAGATGGCTTAGATTCAAATCCATGCGAAACAAACGATTTAGCTTCAAATACTTGCGATATAAGTGATATAGCTGCAAATGCTGGCGAAATAAACGAGATAGCTTCAAATCCATGCAAAAACGAATGATTTAGCTACAAATACTTGCCATATAAGTGATATAGCTTCGAATGCTGGCGAAATAAACGAGTTGGCTTCAAATCCATGCGAAACACATGTTGTAGCATCAAATCAATGCGATGTTGAAGGCTTTTGCTTCAAATCCATGCGAAAGAAATGCTTTAGCTTCAAATACTTGCGATATAAGTGATGTAGCTTCAAATGCAGGCGAAATAAACGATTTATCTTCAAATCCATGCGGAACACATGAAGTAGCTTCAAATCAATGCAATGTGTAAGGTTTACCTTCAAATCAATACGATGTATAAGGTTTAGCTTCAAATCCATGGGAAACAAATGATTTTGCTTCAAATACTTGCGATATAAGTGATATAGCTTCAAATGCTGGCGAAATAAACGAGATAGCTTCAAATCCATGCGACACCCACGATGTAGATTCAAATTAATGCGATGTAGAAGGTTTAGCTTCAAATCCATGCGAAACAAATGATATAGCTACAAATACTTGAGATATAAGTGATGTAGCTTCAAATGCTGGCGAAATAAACGAGTTGGCTTCAAATCCATACGAAAAACACGTTGTAGCATCAAATCAATGCGATGTAGAAGGTTTAGCTTCAAATGCATGCGAAAAAAATGCTTTAGCTTCAAATACTTACGATTTATTGATGTAGCTTCAAATGCCGGGAAATAAACGAGTTAGCTTCAAATCCATGCGGAACACATGATGTAGCTACAAATCAAAGCGATGTAGATGGTTTAGAATCAAATCCGTGTGAAATAAATGATTTAGTTACAAATACTTGCGATATAAGTGATATAGCTTCAAATGCTGGCGAAATAAACGAGATAGCTTCAAATCCATGCGAAACCCACGATGTAGCTTCAAATCAATGCGATGTATAAGGTTTATCTTTAAATCCATGCGAAACAAATGATTTAGCTACAAATACTTGCGATATAAGTGATATAGCTTCAAATGCTGGCGAAATAAACGAGTTGGATTCAAATCCATGCGAAACACATGTTGTAGCATCAAATCAATGCGATGTAGAAGGCTTTTGCTTCAAATCCATGCGGAAGAAATGCTTTAGCTTCAAATACTTGCGGTATAAGTGATGTAGCTTCAAATGTAGGCGAAATAAACGATTTAGCTTCAAATCCATGCGGAACACATGATGTAGTTTCAAATCATTGCGATGTAGATGGCATAGATTCAAATCCATGCGAAACAAATGATTTAGCTTCAAATACTTGCGATATAAGTGATATAGCTGCAAATGCTGGCGAAATAAACGAGATAGCTTCAAATCCATGCGAAACAAATGATTTAGCTACAAATACTTGCGATATAAGTGATATAGCTTCAAATGCTGGCGAAATAAACGAGTTGGCTTAAAATCCATGCGAAACATATGTTGGAGCATCAAATCAATGCGATGTAGAAGGTTTAGCTTCAAATCCATGCGAGAGAAATGCTTTAGCTTCAAATACTTGCGATATAAGTGATGTAGCTTCAAATGCAGGCGAAATAAACGAGCTCGCTTCAAATCCGTGCGGAACACATGATGTAGCTACAAATCAATGCGATGTATAAGGTTTATCTTCAAATCCATGCGAAACAAATGATTTAGCTACAAATACTTGCGATATAAGTGATATAGCTTCAAATGCTGGCGAAATAAACGAGTTGGCTTCAAATCCATGCGAAACCCACGATGTAGCTTCAAATCAATGCGATGTAGATGGTTTAGAATCAAATCCATGCGAAACAAATGATTTAGCTTCAAGTACTTGCGATATAAGTGATATAGCTCCAAATGCAAGCGAAATAAACGAGTTAGCTTCAAATCCATGCGGAACACATGATGTAGCTTCAAATCAATGCGATGTATAAGGTTTATCTTCAAATCCATTCGAAAGAAATGCTTTAGCTTCAAATACTTGCGATATAAGTGATGTAGCTTCAAATGCAGGCGAAATAAACGAAATAGCTTCAAATCCATGCGAAACAAATGATATAGCTACAAATACTTGCGATATAAGTGATGTAGCTTCAAATGCTGGCGAAATAAACGAGTTGGCTTCAAATCGATACGAAACAAACGTTGTAGCATCAAATCAATGCGATGTAGAAGGTTTAGCTTCAAATGCATGCGAAAGAAATGCTTCAGCTTCAAATACTTGCGATATAAGTGATGTAGCTTCAAATGCAGGCGAAATAAACGAGTTAGCTTCAATTCCATGCGGAACACATGATGTAGCTTCAAATCAATGCGATGTAGATGGTTTAGAATCAAATCCATGCGAAATAAATGATTTAGCTTCAAATACTTGCGATATAAGTGATATAGCTGCAAATGCTGGCGAAATAAACGAGATAGCTTCAAATCCATGCGAAACAAATGTTGTAGCATCAAATCAATGCGATGTAGAAGGTTTAGCTTCAAATCCATGTGGAAGAAATGCTTTAGCTTCAAATACTTGCGATATAAGTGATGTAGCTTCAAATGCAGGCGAAATAAACGAGTTAGCTATAAATGCATGCGGAACACATGATGTAGCTTCAAATCAATGCGATCTATAAGGTTTCGCTTCAAATCCATGCGAAACAAATGATTTAGCTTCCAATACTTACGATATAAGTGATATAGCTTCAAATGCTGGCGAAATAAACGAGATAGCTTCAAATCCATGCGAAACCCACGATGTAGCTTCAAATCAATGCGATGTAGATGGTTTAGAATCAAATCCATGCGAAACAAATGATTTAGCTTCAAGTACTTGCGATATAAGTGATATAGCTCCAAATGCAAGCGAAATAAACGAGTTAGCTTCAAATCCATGCGGAACACATGATGTAGCTTCAAATCAATGCGTACTATAAGGTTTAGCTTCAAATCCATGCGAAACAAATGATTTAGTTACAAATACTTGCGATATAAGTGATATAGCTTCAAATGCTGGCGAAATAAACGATTTTGCTTCAAATCCATGCGAAACCCCTTGATGTAGCTTTAAATCAATGCGATGTAGAAGGTTTAGATTCAAATCCATGCGAAAGAAATGCTTTAGCTTAAAATACATGCGATATAAGTGATGTAGCTTCAAATGCAGGCGAAATAAACGATTTAGCTTCAAATCCATGCGGAGCACATGATGTAGCTTCTAATCAATGCATTGTGTAAGGTTTATCTTCAAATCAATACGATGTATAAGGTTTAGCTTCAAATCCATGGGAAACAAATGATTTAGCTACAAATACTTGCGATATAAGTTATATAGCTGCAAATGCTGGCGAAGTAAACGAGATAGCTTCAAATCCTTGCGAAACAAATAATTTAGCTACAAATACTTGCGATATAAGTGATATAGCTTCAAATTCTGGCGAAATAAACGAGTTGGCTTAAAATCCATGCGAAACATATGTTGGAGCATCAAATCAATGCGATGTAGAATGTTTAGCTTCAAATCCATGCGAGAGAAATGCTTTAGCTTCAAATACTTGCGATATAAGTGATGTAGCTTCAAATGCAGGCGAAATAAACGAGCTAGCTTCAAATCCGTGCGGAACACATGATGTAGCTACAAATCAATGCGATGTATAAGGTTTATCTTCAAATCCATGCGAAACAAATGATTTAGCTACAAATACTTGCGATATAAGTGATATAGCTTCAAATGCTGGCGAAATAAACGAGTTGGCTTCAAATCCATACGAAACACATGTTGTAGCATCAAATCAATGCGATGTAGAAGGTTTAGCTTCAAATCCATGCGAAAGAAATGCTTTAGCTTCAAATTCTTGCGATATAAGTGATGTAGCTTCAAATGCAGGCGAAATAAACGAAATAGCTCCAAATCCATGCGAAACCCACGATGTAGCTTCAAATTAATGCGATGTAGAAGGTTTAGCTTCAAATCCATGCGAAACAAATGATATAGCTACAAATACTTGCGATATAAGTGATGTAGCTTCAAATGCTGGCGAAATAAACGAGTTGGCTTCAAATCGATACGAAACACACGTTGTAGCATCAAATCAATGCGATGTAGAAGGTTTAGCTTCAAATGCATGCGAAAGAAATGCTTTAGCTTCAAATACTTGCGATATAAGTGATGTAGCTTCAAATGCAGGCGAAATAAACGAGTTAGCTTCAAATCCATGCGGAACACATGATGTAGCTTCAAATCAATGCGATGTAGATGGTTTAGAATCAAATCCATGCGAAATAAATGATTTAGCTTCAAATACTTGCGATATAAGTGATATAGCTGCAAATGCTGGCGAAATAAACGAGATAGCTTCAAATCCATGCGAAACAAATGTTGTAGCATCAAATCAATGCGATGTAGAAGGTTTAGCTTCAAATCCATGTGGAAGAAATGCTTTAGCTTCAAATACTTGCGATATAAGTGATGTAGCTTCAAATGCAGGCGAAATAAACGAGTTAGCTATAAATGCATGCGGAACACATGATGTAGCTTCAAATCAATGCGATCTATAAGGTTTAGCTTCAAATCCATGCGAAACAAATGATTTAGCTTCCAATACTTACGATATAAGTGATATAGCTTCAAATGCTGGCGAAATAAACGAGATAGCTTCAAATCCATGCGAAACCCACGATGTAGCTTCAAATGAATGCGATGTAGATGGTTTAGAATCAAATCCATGCGAAACAAATGATTTAGCTTCAAGTACTTGCGATATAAGTGATATAGCTCCAAATGCAAGCGAAATAAACGAGTTAGCTTCAAATCCATGCGGAACACATGATGTAGCTTCAAATCAATGCGTACTATAAGGTTTAGCTTCAAATCCATGCGAAACAAATGATTTAGTTACAAATACTTGCTATATAAGTGATATAGCTTCAAATGCTGGCGAAATAAACGATTTTGCTTCAAATCCATGCGAAACCCCTTGATGTAGCTTTAAATCAATGCGATGTAGAAGGTTTAGATTCAAATCCATGCGAAAGAAATGCTTTAGCTTAAAATACATGCGATATAAGTGATGTAGCTTCAAATGCAGGCGAAATAAACGATTTAGCTTCAAATCCATGCGGAGCACATGATGTAGCTTCTAATCAATGCATTGTGTAAGGTTTATCTTCAAATCAATACGATGTATAAGGTTTAGCTTCAAATCCATGGGAAACAAATGATTTAGCTACAAATACTTGCGATATAAGTTATATAGCTGCAAATGCTGGCGAAGTAAACGAGATAGCTTCAAATCCTTGCGAAACAAATAATTTAGCTACAAATACTTGCGATATAAGTGATATAGCTTCAAATTCTGGCGAAATAAACGAGTTGGCTTAAAATCCATGCGAAACATATGTTGGAGCATCAAATCAATGCGATGTAGAAGGTTTAGCTTCAAATCCATGCGAGAGAAATGCTTTAGCTTCAAATACTTGCGATATAAGTGATGTAGCTTCAAATGCAGGCGAAATAAACGAGCTAGCTTCAAATCCGTGCGGAACACATGATGTAGCTACAAATCAATGCGATGTATAAGGTTTATCTTCAAATCCATGCGAAACAAATGATTTAGCTACAAATACTTGCGATATAAGTGATATAGCTTCAAATGCTGGCGAAATAAACGAGTTGGCTTCAAATCCATACGAAACACACGTTGTAGCATCAAATCAATGCGATGTGGAAGGTTTAGCTTCAAATCCATGCGAAACAAATGATATAGCTACAAATACTTGCGATATAAGTGATGTAGCTTCAAATGCTGGCGAAATAAACGAGTTGGCTTCAAATCCATACGAAACACACGTTGTAGCATCAAATCAATGCGATGTAGAAGGTTTAGCTTCAAATGCATGCGAAAGAAATGCTTTAGCTTCAAATACTTGCGATATAAGTGATGTAGCTTCAAATGCAGGCGAAATAAACGAGTTAGCTTCAAATCCATGCGGAACACATGATGTAGCTTCAAATCAATGCGATGTAGATGGTTTAGAATCAAATCCATGCGAAATAAATGATTTAGCTTCAAATACTTGCGATATAAGTGATATAGCTGCAAATGCTGGCGAAATAAACGAGATAGCTTCAAATCCATGCGAAACAAATGTTGTAGCATCAAATCAATGCGATGTAGAAGGTTTAGCTTCAAATCCATGTGGAAGAAATGCTTTAGCTTCAAATACTTGCGATATAAGTGATGTAGCTTCAAATGCAGGCGAAATAAACGAGTTAGCTATAAATGCATGCGGAACACATGATGTAGCTTCAAATCAATGCGATCGATAAGGTTTAGCTTCAAATCCATGCGAAACAAATGATTTAGCTTCCAATACTTACGATATAAGTGATATAGCTTCAAATGCTGGCGAAATAAACGAGATAGCTTCAAATCCATGCAAAACCCACGATGTAGCTTCAAATCAATGCGATGTAGATGGTTTAGAATCAAATCCATGCGAAACAAATGATTTAGCTTCAAGTACTTGCGATATAAGTGATATAGCTCCAAATGCAAGCGAAATAAACGAGTTAGCTTCAAATCCATGCGGAACACATGATATAGCTTCAAATCAATGCGATGTAGATGGTTTAGCTTCAAATCCATGCGAAACAAATGATTTAGTTACAAATACTTGCGATATAAGTGATATAGCTTCAAATGCTGGCGAAATAAACGAGTTGGCTTCAAATCCAAACGAAACACATGTTGTAGCATCAAATCAATGCGATTTAGAAGGTTTAGCTTCAAATCCATGCGAAAGAAATGCTTTAGCATCAAATACTTGCGATATAAGTGATGTAGCTTCAAATGCAGGCGAAATAAACGAGTTAGCTTCAAATCCATGCGGAACACATGATGTAGCTTCAAATCAATGCGATGTAGATGGTTTAGAACCAAATCCATGCGAAATAAATGATTTAGCTTCAAATACTTGCGATATAAGTGATATAGCTGCAAATGCTGGCGAAATAAACGAGATAGCTTCAAATCCATGCGAAACAAATGTTGTAGCATCAAATCAATGCGATGTAGAAGGTTTAGCTTCAAATCCATGTGGAAGAAATGCTTTAGCTTCAAATACTTGCGATATAAGTGATGTAGCTTCAAATGCAGGCGAAATAAACGAGTTAGCTATAAATGCATGCGGAACACATGATGTAGCTTCAAATCAATGCGATCTATAAGGTTTAGCTTCAAATCCATACGAAACAAATGATTTACCTTCCAATACTTACGATATAAGTGATATAGCTTCAAATGCTGGCGAAATAAACGAGATAGCTTCAAATCCATGCGAAACCCACGATGTAGCTTCAAATCAATGCGATGTAGATGGTTTAGAATCAAATCCATGCGAAACAAATGATTTAGCTTCAAGTACTTGCGATATAAGTGATATAGCTCCAAATGCAAGCGAAATAAACGAGTTAGCTTCAAATCCATGCGGAACACATGATGTAGCTTCAAATCAATGCGATGTAGAAGGTTTAGCTTCAAATCGATGCGAAAGAAATGCTTTAGCATCAAATACTTGCGATATAATTGATGTAGCTTCAAATGCAGGCGAAATAAACGAGTTAGCTTCAAATCCATACGGAACACATGATGTAGCTTTAAATCAATGCGATGTAGAAGGTTTAGATTCAAATCCATGCGAAAGAAATGCTTTAGCTTAAAATACATGCGATATAAGTGATGTAGCTTCAAATGCAGGCGAAATAAACGATTTAGCTTCAAATCCATGCGGAGCACATGATGTAGCTTCTAATCAATGCAATGTGTAAGGTTTATCTTCAAATCAATACGATGTATAAGGTTTAGCTTCAAATCCATGGGAAACAAATGATTTAGCTACAAATACTTGCGATATAAGTTATATAGCTGCAAATGCTGGCGAAGTAAACGAGATAGCTTCAAATCCTTGCGAAACAAATAATTTAGCTACAAATACTTGCGATATAAGTGATATAGCTTCAAATTCTGGCGAAATAAACGAGTTGGCTTCAAATCCATGCGAAACACATGTTGTAAAATCAAATCATTGTGATGTAGAAGGCTTAACTTCAAATCCATGCGATAGAAATGCTTCAGCTTCAAATACTTGCGATATAAGTGATGTAGCTTCAAATGCAGGCGAAATAAACGAGCTAGCTTCAAATCCATGCGGAACACAAGATGTAGCTACAAATCAATGCGATGTATAAGGTTTATCTTCAAATCCATGCGAAACAAATGATTTAGTTACAAATACTTGCGATATAAGTGATGTAGCTTCAAATGCAGGCGAAATAAACGAGTTAGCTTCAAATCCTTACGGAACACATGATGTAGCTTCAAATCAATGCGATGTATAAGGTTTATCTTCAAATCCATGCGAAACAAATGATTTAGCTACAAATACTTGCGATATAAGTGATATAGCTTCAAATGCTGTCGAAATAAACGAGTTGGCTTAAAATCCATGCGAACACATGATGTAGCTTTAAATCAATGCGATGTAGAAGGTTTAGATTCAAATCCATGCGAAAGAAATGCTTTAGCTTAAAATACATGGGATATAAGTGATGTAGCTTCAAATGCAGGCGAAATAAACGAGCTAGCTTCAAATCCGTGCGGAACACATGATGTAGCTACAAATCAATGCGATGTATAAGGTTTATCTTCAAATCCATGCGAAACAAATGATTTAGCTACAAATACTTGCGATATAAGTGATATAGCTTCAAATGCTGGCGAAATAAACGAGTTGGCTTAAAATCCATGCGAAACACATGTTTGTAGCATCAAATCAATGCGATGTAGAAGGCTTTTGCTTTAAATCCATGCGAAAGAAATGCTTTAGCTTCAAATACTTGCGGTATAAGTGATGTAGCTTCAAATGCAGGCGAAATAAACGATTTAGCTTCAAAACCATGCGAAACCCACGATGTAGCTTCAAATCAATGCGATGTAGAAGGTTTAGCTTCAAATCCATGCGAAACAAATGATTTAGCTACAAATACTTGCGATATAAGTGATATAGCTTCAAATGCTGGCGAAATAAACGAGTTGGCTTCAAATCCATGCGAAACACATGTTGTAGCATCAAATCAATGCGATGTAGAAGGCTTTTGCTTTAAATCCATGCGAAAGAAATGCTTTAGCTTCAAATACTTGCGGTATAAGTGATGTAGCTTCAAATGCAGGCGAAATAAACGATTTAGCTTCAAATCCATGCGAAACCCACGATGTAGCTTCAAATCAATGCGATGTAGAAGGTTTAGCTTCAAATCCATGCGAAACAAATGATTTAGCTACAAATACTTGCGATATAAGTGATATAGCTTCAAATGCTGGCGAAATAAACGAGTTGGCTTCAAATCCATGCGAAACACATGTTGTAACATCAAATGATTGTGATGTAGAAGGCTTAGCTTCAAATCCATGCGATAGAAATGCTTTAGCTTCAAATGCAGGCGAAATAAACGAGCTAGCTTCAAATCCGTGCGGAACACATGATGTAGCTACAAATCAATGCGATGTATAAGGTTTATCTTCAAATCCATGCGAAACAAATGATTTAGCTACAAATACTTGCGATATAAGTGATATAGCTTCAAATGCTGGCGAAATAAACGAGCTAGCTTCAAATCCTTACGGAACAAATGATGTAGCTTGAAATCAATGCGATGTAGATGGTTTAGAATCAAATCCATGCGAAACAAATGATTTAGTTACAAATACTTGCGATATAAGTGATATAGCTTCAAATGCTGGCGAAATAAACGATTTTGCTTCAAATCCATGCGAAACCCCTTGATGTAGCTTTAAATCAATGCGATGTAGAAGGTTTAGATTCAAATCCATGCGAAAGAAATGCTTTAGCTTAAAATACCTGCGATATAAGTGATGTAGCTTCAAATGCAGGCGAAATAAACGATTTAGCTTCAAATCCATGCGGAGAACATGATGTAGCTTCTAATCAATGCAATGTGTAAGGTTTATCTTCAAATCAATACGATGTATAAGGTTTAGCTTCAAATCCATGGGAAACAAATGATTTAGCTACAAATACTTGCGATATAAGTTATATAGCTGCAAATGCTGGCGAAGTGAACGAGATAGCTTCAAATCCTTGCGAAACAAATGATTTAGCTACAAATACTTGCGATATAAGTGATATAGCTTCAAATGCTGGCGAACTAAACGAGTTGGCTTCAAATCCATGCGAAACACATGTTGTAACATCAAATGATTGTGATGTAGAAGGCTTAGCTTCAAATCCATGCGATAGAAATGCTTTAGCTCCAAATGCAAGCGAAATAAACGAGTTAGCTTCAAATCCATGCGAACACATGATGTAGCTTCAAATCAATGCGATGTAGAAGGTTTAGCTCAAATCGATGCGAAAGAAATGCTTTAGCATCAAATACTTGCGATATAATTGATGTAGCTTCAAATGCAGGCGAAATAAACGAGTTAGCTTCAAATCCATACGGAAACACATGATGTAGCTTTAAATCAATGCGATGTAGAAGGTTTAGATTCAAATCCATGCGAAAGAAATGCTTTAGCTTAAAATACATGCGATATAAGTGATGTAGCTTCAAATGCAGGCGAAATAAACGATTAGCTTCAAATCCATGCGGAGCACATGATGTAGCTTCTAATCAATGCAATGGTGTAAGGTTTATCTTCAAATCAATACGATGTATAAGGTTTAGCTTCAAATCCATGGGAAACAAATGATTTAGCTACAAATACTTGCGATATAAGTTATATAGCTGCAAATGCTGGCGAAGTAAAACGAGATAGCTTCAAATCCTTGCGAAACAAATAATTTAGCTACATAATACTTGCGATATAAGTGATATAGCTTCAAATTCTGGCGAAATAAACGAGTTGGCTTCAAATCCATGCGAAACACATGTTGTAAAATCAAATCATTGTGATGTAGAAGGCTTAACTTCAAATCCATGCGATAGAAATGCTTCAGCTTCAAATACTTGCGATATAAGTGATGTAGCTTCAATGCAGGCGAAATAAACGAGCTAGCTTCAAATCCATGCGGAACACAAGATGTAGCTACAAATCAATGCGATGTATAAGGTTTATCTTCAAATCCATGCGAAACAAATGATTTAGTTACAAATACTTGCGATATAAGTGATGTAGCTTCAAATGCAGGCGAAATAAACGAGTTAGCTTCAAATCCTTACGGAACACATGATGTAGCTTCAAATCAATGCGATGTATAAGGTTTATCTTCAAATCCATGCGAAACAAATGATTTAGCTACAAATACTTGCGATATAAGTGATATAGCTTCAAATGCTGTCGAAATAAACGAGTGGCTTAAAATCCATGCGAAAACACATGATGTAGCTTTAAATCAATGCGATGTAGAAGGTTTAGATTCAAATCCATGCGAAAGAAATGCTTTAGCTTAAAATACATGGGATATAAGTGATGTAGCTTCAAATGCAGGCGAAATAAACGAGCTGCTTCAAATCGTGCGGAACACATGATGTAGCTACAAAATCAATGCGATGTATAAGGTTTATCTTCAAATCCATGCGAAACAAATGATTTAGCTACAAATACTTGCGATATAAGTGATATAGCTTCAAATGCTGGCGAAATAAACGAGTTGGCTTAAAATCCATGCGAAACACATGTTGTAGCATCAAATCAATGCGATGTAGAAGGCTTTTGCTTTAAATCCATGCGAAAGAAATGCTTTAGCTTCAATACTTGCGGTATAAGTGATGTAGCTTCAAATGCAGGCGAAATAAACGATTTAGCTTCAAACCATGCGAAACCCACGATGTAGCTTCAAATCAATGCGATGTAGAAGGTTAGCTTCAAATCCATGCGAAACAAATGATTTAGCTACAAATACTTGCGATATAAGTGATATAGCTTCAAATGCTGGCGAAATAACGAGTTGCTTCAAATCCATGCGAAACACATGTTGTAGCATCAAATCAATGCGATGTAGAAGGCTTTTGCTTTAAATCCATGCGAAAGAAATGCTTTAGCTTCAAATACTTGCGTATAAGTGATGTAGCTTCAAATGCAGGCGAAATAAACGATTTAGCTTCAAATCCATGCGAAACCCACGATGTAGCTTCAAATCAATGCGATGTAGAAGGTTTAGCTTCAAATCCATGCGAAACAAATGATTTAGCTACAATACTTGCGATATAAGTGATATAGCTTCAAATGCTGGCGAAATAAACGAGTTGGCTTCAAATCCATGCGAAACACATGTTGTAACATCAAATGATTGTGATGTAGAAGGCTTAGCTTCAAATCCATGCGATAGAAATGCTTTAGCTTCAAATGCAGGCGAAATAAACGAGCTAGCTTCAAATCCGTGCGGAACACATGATGTAGCTACAAATCAATGCGATGTATAAGGTTTATCTTCAAATCCATGCGAAACAAATGATTTAGCTACAAATACTTGCGATATAAGTGATATAGCTTCAAATGCTGGCGAAATAAACGAGTTGGCTTCAAATCAAAGCGAAACACATGTTGTAGCATCAAATCAATGCGATGTAGAAGGCTTAACTTCAAATCCATGCGATAGAAATGCTTCAGCTTCAAATACTTGCGATATAAGTGATGTAGCTTCAAATGCAGGCGAAATAAACGAGCTAGCTTCAAATCCATGCGGAACACAAGATGTAGCTACAAATCAATGCGATGTATAAGGTTTATCTTCAAATCCATGCGAAACAAATGATTTAGTTACAAATACTTGCGATATAAGTGATGTAGCTTCAAATGCAGGCGAAATAAACGAGTTAGCTTCAAATCCTTACGGAACACATGATGTAGCTTCAAATCAATGCGATGTATAAGGTTTATCTTCAAATCCATGCGAAACAAATGATTTAGCTACAAATACTTGCGATATAAGTGATATAGCTTCAAATGCTGGCGAAATAAACGAGTTGGCTTCAAATCCATGCGAAACACATGTTGTAACATCAAATCATTGCGATGTAGAAGGCTTAGCTTCAAATCCATGCGAAAGAAATGTTTTAGCTTCAAATAATTGCGATATAAGTGATGTGGCTTCAAATGCAGGCGAAATAAACGAGTTAGCTTCAAATTCATGCGGAACACATGCTGTAGATTCAAATCAATGCGATGTATAAGGTTTAGCTTCAAATCCATGCGAAACAAATGATTTAGCTACAAATACTTGCGATATAAGTGATGTAGCTTCAAATGCTGGCGAAATAAACGAGCTAGCTTCAAATCCTTACGGAACAAATGATGTAGCTTGAAATCAATGCGATGTAGATGGTTTAGAATCAAATCCATGCGAAACAAATGATTTAGTTACAAATACTTGCGATATAAGTGATATAGCTTCAAATGCTGGCGAAATAAACGATTTTGCTTCAAATCCATGCGAAACCCCTTGATGTAGCTTTAAATCAATGCGATGTAGAAGGTTTAGATTCAAATCCATGCGAAAGAAATGCTTTAGCTTAAAATACCTGCGATATAAGTGATGTAGCTTCAAATGCAGGCGAAATAAACGATTTAGCTTCAAATCCATGCGGAGAACATGATGTAGCTTCTAATCAATGCAATGTGTAAGGTTTATCTTCAAATCAATACGATGTATAAGGTTTAGCTTCAAATCCATGGGAAACAAATGATTTAGCTACAAATACTTGCGATATAAGTTATATAGCTGCAAATGCTGGCGAAGTGAACGAGATAGCTTCAAATCCTTGCGAAACAAATGATTTAGCTACAAATACTTGCGATATAAGTGATATAGCTTCAAATGCTGGCGAACTAAACGAGTTGGCTTCAAATCCATGCGAAACACATGTTGTAACATCAAATGATTGTGATGTAGAAGGCTTAGCTTCAAATCCATGCGATAGAAATGCTTTAGCTCCAAATGCAAGCGAAATAAACGAGTTAGCTTCAAATCCATGCGGAACACATGATGTAGCTTCAAATCAATGCGATGTAGAAGGTTTAGCTTCAAATCGATGCGAAAGAAATGCTTTAGCATCAAATACTTGCGATATAATTGATGTAGCTTCAAATGCAGGCGAAATAAACGAGTTAGCTTCAAATCCATACGGAACACATGATGTAGCTTTAAATCAATGCGATGTAGAAGGTTTAGATTCAAATCCATGCGAAAGAAATGCTTTAGCTTAAAATACATGCGATATAAGTGATGTAGCTTCAAATGCAGGCGAAATAAACGATTTAGCTTCAAATCCATGCGGAGCACATGATGTAGCTTCTAATCAATGCAATGTGTAAGGTTTATCTTCAAATCAATACGATGTATAAGGTTTAGCTTCAAATCCATGGGAAACAAATGATTTAGCTACAAATACTTGCGATATAAGTTATATAGCTGCAAATGCTGGCGAAGTAAACGAGATAGCTTCAAATCCTTGCGAAACAAATAATTTAGCTACAAATACTTGCGATATAAGTGATATAGCTTCAAATTCTGGCGAAATAAACGAGTTGGCTTCAAATCCATGCGAAACACATGTTGTAAAATCAAATCATTGTGATGTAGAAGGCTTAACTTCAAATCCATGCGATAGAAATGCTTCAGCTTCAAATACTTGCGATATAAGTGATGTAGCTTCAAATGCAGGCGAAATAAACGAGCTAGCTTCAAATCCATGCGGAACACAAGATGTAGCTACAAATCAATGCGATGTATAAGGTTTATCTTCAAATCCATGCGAAACAAATGATTTAGTTACAAATACTTGCGATATAAGTGATGTAGCTTCAAATGCAGGCGAAATAAACGAGTTAGCTTCAAATCCTTACGGAACACATGATGTAGCTTCAAATCAATGCGATGTATAAGGTTTATCTTCAAATCCATGCGAAACAAATGATTTAGCTACAAATACTTGCGATATAAGTGATATAGCTTCAAATGCTGTCGAAATAAACGAGTTGGCTTAAAATCCATGCGAAACACATGATGTAGCTTTAAATCAATGCGATGTAGAAGGTTTAGATTCAAATCCATGCGAAAGAAATGCTTTAGCTTAAAATACATGGGATATAAGTGATGTAGCTTCAAATGCAGGCGAAATAAACGAGCTAGCTTCAAATCCGTGCGGAACACATGATGTAGCTACAAATCAATGCGATGTATAAGGTTTATCTTCAAATCCATGCGAAACAAATGATTTAGCTACAAATACTTGCGATATAAGTGATATAGCTTCAAATGCTGGCGAAATAAACGAGTTGGCTTAAAATCCATGCGAAACACATGTTGTAGCATCAAATCAATGCGATGTAGAAGGCTTTTGCTTTAAATCCATGCGAAAGAAATGCTTTAGCTTCAAATACTTGCGGTATAAGTGATGTAGCTTCAAATGCAGGCGAAATAAACGATTTAGCTTCAAAACCATGCGAAACCCACGATGTAGCTTCAAATCAATGCGATGTAGAAGGTTTAGCTTCAAATCCATGCGAAACAAATGATTTAGCTACAAATACTTGCGATATAAGTGATATAGCTTCAAATGCTGGCGAAATAAACGAGTTGGCTTCAAATCCATGCGAAACACATGTTGTAGCATCAAATCAATGCGATGTAGAAGGCTTTTGCTTTAAATCCATGCGAAAGAAATGCTTTAGCTTCAAATACTTGCGGTATAAGTGATGTAGCTTCAAATGCAGGCGAAATAAACGATTTAGCTTCAAATCCATGCGAAACCCACGATGTAGCTTCAAATCAATGCGATGTAGAAGGTTTAGCTTCAAATCCATGCGAAACAAATGATTTAGCTACAAATACTTGCGATATAAGTGATATAGCTTCAAATGCTGGCGAAATAAACGAGTTGGCTTCAAATCCATGCGAAACACATGTTGTAACATCAAATGATTGTGATGTAGAAGGCTTAGCTTCAAATCCATGCGATAGAAATGCTTTAGCTTCAAATGCAGGCGAAATAAACGAGCTAGCTTCAAATCCGTGCGGAACACATGATGTAGCTACAAATCAATGCGATGTATAAGGTTTATCTTCAAATCCATGCGAAACAAATGATTTAGCTACAAATACTTGCGATATAAGTGATATAGCTTCAAATGCTGGCGAAATAAACGAGTTGGCTTCAAATCAAAGCGAAACACATGTTGTAGCATCAAATCAATGCGATGTAGAAGGCTTAACTTCAAATCCATGCGATAGAAATGCTTCAGCTTCAAATACTTGCGATATAAGTGATGTAGCTTCAAATGCAGGCGAAATAAACGAGCTAGCTTCAAATCCATGCGGAACACAAGATGTAGCTACAAATCAATGCGATGTATAAGGTTTATCTTCAAATCCATGCGAAACAAATGATTTAGTTACAAATACTTGCGATATAAGTGATGTAGCTTCAAATGCAGGCGAAATAAACGAGTTAGCTTCAAATCCTTACGGAACACATGATGTAGCTTCAAATCAATGCGATGTATAAGGTTTATCTTCAAATCCATGCGAAACAAATGATTTAGCTACAAATACTTGCGATATAAGTGATATAGCTTCAAATGCTGGCGAAATAAACGAGTTGGCTTCAAATCCATGCGAAACACATGTTGTAACATCAAATCATTGCGATGTAGAAGGCTTAGCTTCAAATCCATGCGAAAGAAATGTTTTAGCTTCAAATAATTGCGATATAAGTGATGTGGCTTCAAATGCAGGCGAAATAAACGAGTTAGCTTCAAATTCATGCGGAACACATGCTGTAGATTCAAATCAATGCGATGTATAAGGTTTAGCTTCAAATCCATGCGAAACAAATGATTTAGCTACAAATACTTGCGATATAAGTGATGTAGCTTCAAATGCTGGCGAAATAAACGAGCTAGCTTCAAATCCTTACGGAACAAATGATGTAGCTTGAAATCAATGCGATGTAGATGGTTTAGAATCAAATCCATGCGAAACAAATGATTTAGTTACAAATACTTGCGATATAAGTGATATAGCTTCAAATGCTGGCGAAATAAACGATTTTGCTTCAAATCCATGCGAAACCCCTTGATGTAGCTTTAAATCAATGCGATGTAGAAGGTTTAGATTCAAATCCATGCGAAAGAAATGCTTTAGCTTAAAATACCTGCGATATAAGTGATGTAGCTTCAAATGCAGGCGAAATAAACGATTTAGCTTCAAATCCATGCGGAGAACATGATGTAGCTTCTAATCAATGCAATGTGTAAGGTTTATCTTCAAATCAATACGATGTATAAGGTTTAGCTTCAAATCCATGGGAAACAAATGATTTAGCTACAAATACTTGCGATATAAGTTATATAGCTGCAAATGCTGGCGAAGTGAACGAGATAGCTTCAAATCCTTGCGAAACAAATGATTTAGCTACAAATACTTGCGATATAAGTGATATAGCTTCAAATGCTGGCGAACTAAACGAGTTGGCTTCAAATCCATGCGAAACACATGTTGTAACATCAAATGATTGTGATGTAGAAGGCTTAGCTTCAAATCCATGCGATAGAAATGCTTTAGCTTCAAATGCAGGCGAAATAAACGAGCTAGCTTCAAATCCGTGCGGAACACATGATGTAGCTACAAATCAATGCGATGTATAAGGTTTATCTTCAAATCCATGCGAAACAAATGATTTAGTTACAAATACTTGCGATATAAGTGATATAGCTTCAAATGCTGGCGAAATAAACGAGTTGGCTTCAAATCCAAACGAAACACATGTTGTAGCATCAAATCAATGCGATGTAGAAGGTTTAGCATCAAATGCATGCGAAAAAAATGCATTAGCTTCAAATACTTACGATATATTGATGTAGCTTCAAATGCCGGGAAATAAACGAGTTAGCTTCAAATCCATGCGGAACACATGATGTAGTTTCAAATCAATGCGATGTAGATGGCATAGATTCAAATCCATGCGAAACAAATGATTTAGCTTCAAATACTTGCGATATAAGTGATAAAGCTGCAAATGCTGGCGAAATAAACGAGATAGCTTCAAATCCATGCGAAACAAATGATTTAGCTACAAATACTTGCGATATAAGTGATATAGCTTCAAATGCTGGCGAAATAAACGAGTTGGCTTAAAATCCATGCGAAACACATGTTGGAGCATCAAATCTATGCGATGTAGAAGGTTTAGCTTCAAATCCATGCGAGAGAAATGCTTTAGCTTCAAATACTTGCGATATAAGTGATGTAGCTTCAAATGCAGGCGAAATAAACGAGCTAGCTTCAAATCCGTGCGGAACACATGATGTAGCTACAAATCAATGCGATGTATAAGGTTTATCTTCAAATCCATGCGAAACAAATGATTTAGCTACAAATACTTGCGATATAAGTGATATAGCTTCAAATGCTGGCGAACTAAACGAGTTGGCTTCAAATCCATGCGAAACACATGTTGTAACATCAAATGATTGTGATGTAGAAGGCTTAGCTTCAAATCCATGCGATAGAAATGCTTTAGCTTCAAATGCAGGCGAAATAAACGAGCTAGCTTCAAATCCGTGCGGAACACATGATGTAGCTACAAATCAATGCGATGTATAAGGTTTATCTTCAAATCCATGCGAAACAAATGATTTAGTTACAAATACTTGCGATATAAGTGATATAGCTTCAAATGCTGGCGAAATAAACGAGTTGGCTTCAAATCCAAACGAAACACATGTTGTAGCATCAAATCAATGCGATGTAGAAGGTTTAGCATCAAATGCATGCGAAAAAAATGCATTAGCTTCAAATACTTACGATATATTGATGTAGCTTCAAATGCCGGGAAATAAACGAGTTAGCTTCAAATCCATGCGGAACACATGATGTAGTTTCAAATCAATGCGATGTAGATGGCATAGATTCAAATCCATGCGAAACAAATGATTTAGCTTCAAATACTTGCGATATAAGTGATAAAGCTGCAAATGCTGGCGAAATAAACGAGATAGCTTCAAATCCATGCGAAACAAATGATTTAGCTACAAATACTTGCGATATAAGTGATATAGCTTCAAATGCTGGCGAAATAAACGAGTTGGCTTAAAATCCATGCGAAACACATGTTGGAGCATCAAATCTATGCGATGTAGAAGGTTTAGCTTCAAATCCATGCGAGAGAAATGCTTTAGCTTCAAATACTTGCGATATAAGTGATGTAGCTTCAAATGCAGGCGAAATAAACGAGCTAGCTTCAAATCCGTGCGGAACACATGATGTAGCTACAAATCAATGCGATGTATAAGGTTTATCTTCAAATCCATGCGAAACAAATGATTTAGCTACAAATACTTGCGATATAAGTGATATAGCTTAAAATGCTGGCGAAATAAACGAGTTGGCTTCAAATCCATACGAAACACATGTTGTAGCATCAAATCAATGCGATGTAGAAGGTTTAGCTTCAAATCCATGCGAAATAAATGATTTAGCTTCAAATACTTGCGATATAAGTGATATAGCTGCAAATGCTGGCGAAATAAACGAGATAGCTTCAAATCCTTGCGAAACAAATGTTGTAGCATCAAATCAATGCGATGTAGAAGGTTTAGCTTCAAATCCATGTGGAAGAAATGCTTTAGCTTCAAATACTTGCGATATAAGTGATGTAGCTTCAAATGCAGGCGAAATAAACGAGCTAGCTTCAAATCCGTGCGGAACACATGATGTAGCTACAAATCAATGCGATGTATAAGGTTTATCTTCAAATCAATACGATGTATAAGGTTTAGCTTCAAATCCATGGGAAACAAATGATTTAGCTACAAATACTTGCGATATAAGTTATATAGCTGCAAATGCTGGCGAAGTAAACGAGATAGCTTCAAATCCTTGCGAAACAAATAATTTAGCTACAAATACTTGCGATATAAGTGATATAGCTCCAAATGCAAGCGAAATAAACGAGTTAGCTTCAAATCCATGCGGAACACATGATGTAGCTTCAAATCAATGCGATGTAGAAGGTTTAGCTTCAAATCGATGCGAAAGAAATGCTTTAGCATCAAATACTTGCGATATAATTGATGTAGCTTCAAATGCAGGCGAAATAAACGAGTTAGCTTCAAATCCATACGGAACACATGATGTAGCTTTAAATCAATGCGATGTAGAAGGTTTAGATTCAAATCCATGCGAAAGAAATGCTTTAGCTTAAAATACATGCGATATAAGTGATGTAGCTTCAAATGCAGGCGAAATAAACGATTTAGCTTCAAATCCATGCGGAGCACATGATGTAGCTTGTAATCAATGCAATGTGTAAGGTTTATCTTCAAATCAATACGATGTATAAGGTTTAGCTTCAAATCCATGGGAAACAAATGATTTAGCTACAAATACTTGCGATATAAGTTATATAGCTGCAAATGCTGGCGAAGTAAACGAGATAGCTTCAAATCCTTGCGAAACAAATAATTTAGCTACAAATACTTGCGATATAAGTGATATAGCTTCAAATTCTGGCGAAATAAACGAGTTGGCTTCAAATCCATGCGAAACACATGTTGTAAAATCAAATCATTGTGATGTAGAAGGCTTAACTTCAAATCCATGCGATAGAAATGCTTCAGCTTCAAATACTTGCGATATAAGTGATGTAGCTTCAAATGCAGGCGAAATAAACGAGCTAGCTTCAAATCCGTGCGGAACACATGATGTAGCTACAAATCAATGCGATGTATAAGGTTTATCTTCAAATCCATGCGAAACAAATGATTTAGCTACAAATACTTGCGATATAAGTGATATAGCTTCAAATGCTGGCGAAATAAACGAGTTAGCTTCAAATCCATGCGGAACACATGATGTAGCTTCAAATCAATGCGATGTAGATGGTTTAGAACCAAATCCATGCGAAATAAATGATTTAGCTTCAAATACTTGCGATATAAGTGATATAGCTGCAAATGCTGGCGAAATAAACGAGATAGCTTCAAATCCTTGCGAAACAAATGTTGTAGCATCAAATCAATGCGATGTAGAAGGTTTAGCTTCAAATCCATGTGGAAGAAATGCTTTAGCTTCAAATACTTGCGATATAAGTGATGTAGCTTCAAATGCAGGCGAAATAAACGAGCTAGCTTCAAATCCGTGCGGAACACATGATGTAGCTACAAATCAATGCGATGTATAAGGTTTATCTTCAAATCCATGCGAAACAAATGATTTAGCTACAAATACTTGCGATATAAGTGATATAGCTTCAAATGCTGGCGAAATAAACGAGTTGGCTTAAAATCCATGCGAAACACATGTTGTAGCATCAAATCAATGCGATGTAGAAGGCTTTTGCTTTAAATCCATGCGAAAGAAATGCTTTAGCTTCAAATACTTGCGGTATAAGTGATGTAGCTTCAAATGCAGGCGAAATAAACGATTTAGCTTCAAATCCATGCGAAACCCACGATGTAGCTTCAAATCAATGCGATGTAGAACGTTTAGCTTCAAATCCATGCGAAACAAATGATTTAGCTACAAATACTTGCGATATAAGTGATATAGCTTCAAATGCTGGCGAAATAAACGAGTTGGCTTAAAATCCATGCGAAACACATGTTGTAGCATCAAATCAATGCGATGTAGAAGGCTTTTGCTTTAAATCCATGCGAAAGAAATGCTTTAGCTTCAAATACTTGCGGTATAAGTGATGTAGCTTCAAATGCAGGCGAAATAAACGATTTAGCTTCAAATCCATGCGAAACCCACGATGTAGCTTCAAATCAATGCGATGTAGAAGGTTTAGCTTCAAATCCATGCGAAACAAATGATTTAGCTACAAATACTTGCGATATAAGTGATATAGCTTCAAATGCTGGCGAAATAAACGAGTTGGCTTCAAATCCATGCGAAACACATGTTGTAACATCAAATGATTGTGATGTAGAAGGCTTAGCTTCAAATCCATGCGATAGAAATGCTTTAGCTTCAAATGCAGGCGAAATAAACGAGCTAGCTTCAAATCCGTGCGGAACACATGATGTAGCTACAAATCAATGCGATGTATAAGGTTTATCTTCAAATCCATGCGAAACAAATGATTTAGCTACAAATACTTGCGATATAAGTGATATAGCTTCAAATGCTGGCGAAATAAACGAGTTGGCTTAAAATCCATGCGAAACACATGTTTTAGCATCAAATCAATGCGATGTAGAAGGCTTTTGCTTTAAATCCATGCGAAAGAAATGCTTTAGCTTCAAATACTTGCGGTATAAGTGATGTAGCTTCAAATGCAGGCGAAATAAACGATTTAGCTTCAAATCCATGCGAAACCCACGATGTAGCTTCAAATCAATGCGATGTAGAAGGTTTAGCTTCAAATCCATGCGAAACAAATGATTTAGCTACAAATACTTGCGATATAAGTGATATAGCTTCAAATCCTGCGAAATAAACGAGTTGGCTTAAAATCCATGCGAAACACATGTTGTAGCATCAAATCAATGCGATGTAGAAGGCTTTTGCTTTAAATCCATGCGAAAGAAATGCTTTAGCTTCAAATACTTGCGGCATAAGTGATGTAGCTTCAAATGCAGGCGAAATAAACGATTTAGCTCCAAATCCATGCGAAACCCACGATGTAGCTTCAAATCAATGCGATGTAGAAGGTTTAGCTTCAAATCCATGCGAAACAAATGATTTAGCTACAAATACTTGCGATATAAGTGATATAGCTTCAAATGCTGGCGAAATAAACGAGTTGGCTTCAAATCCATGCGAAACACATGTTGTAACATCAAATGATTGTGATGTAGAAGGCTTAGCTTCAAATCCATGCGATAGAAATGCTTTAGCTTCAAATGCAGGCGAAATAAACGAGCTAGCTTCAAATCCGTGCGGAACACATGATGTAGCTACAAATCAATGCGATGTATAAGGTTTATCTTCAAATCCATGCGAAACAAATGATTTAGCTACAAATACTTGCGATATAAGTGATATAGCTTCAAATGCTGGCGAAATAAACGAGTTGGCTTCAAATCAAAGCGAAACACATGTTGTAGCATCAAATCAATGCGATGTAGAAGGCTTTTGCTTCAAATCCATGCGAAAGAAATGCTTTAGCATCAAATACTTGCGATATAAGTGATGTAGCTTCAAATGCAGGCGAAATAAACGAGTTAGCTTCAAATCCATACGGAACACATGATGTAGCTTTAAATCAATGCGATGTAGAAGGTTTAGATTCAAATCCATGCGAAAGAAATGCTTTAGCTTAAAATACATGCGATATAAGTGATGTAGCTTCAAATGCAGGCGAAATAAACGATTTAGCTTCAAATCCATGCGGAGCACATGATGTAGCTTCTAATCAATGCAATGTGTAAGGTTTATCTTCAAATCAATACGATGTATAAGGTTTAGCTTCAAATCCATGGGAAACAAATGATTTAGCTACAAATACTTGCGATATAAGTTATATAGCTGCAAATGCTGGCGAAGTAAACGAGATAGTTTCAAATCCTTGCGAAAGAAATAATTTAGCTACAAATACTTGCGATATAAGTGATATAGCTTCAAATGCTGGCGAAATAAACGAGTTGGCTTCAAATCCATGCGAAACACATGTTGTAACAGCAAATCATTGTGATGTAGAAGGCTTAACTTCAAATCCATGCGATAGAAATGCTTCAGCTTCAAATACTTGCGATATAAGTGATGTAGCTTCAAATGCAGGCGAAATAAACGAGCTAGCTTCAAATCCATGCGGAACACAAGATGTAGCTACAAATCAATGCGATGTATAAGGTTTATCTTCAAATCCATGCGAAACAAATGATTTAGTTACAAATACTTGCGATATAAGTGATGTAGCTTCAAATGCAGGCGAAATAAACGAGTTAGCTTCAAATCCTTACGGAACACATGATGTAGCTTCAAATCAATGCGATGTATAAGGTTTATCTTCAAATCCATGCGAAACAAATGATTTAGCTACAAATACTTGCGATATAAGTGATATAGCTTCAAATGCTGTCGAAATAAACGAGTTGGCTTAAAATCCATGCGAAACACATGATGTAGCTTTAAATCAATGCGATGTAGAAGGTTTAGATTCAAATCCATGCGAAAGAAATGCTTTAGCTTAAAATACATGGGATATAAGTGATGTAGCTTCAAATGCAGGCGAAATAAACGAGCTAGCTTCAAATCCGTGCGGAACACATGATGTAGCTACAAATCAATGCGATGTATAAGGTTTATCTTCAAATCCATGCGAAACAAATGATTTAGCTACAAATACTTGCGATATAAGTGATATAGCTTCAAATGCTGGCGAAATAAACGAGTTGGCTTAAAATCCATGCGAAACACATGTTTTAGCATCAAATCAATGCGATGTAGAAGGCTTTTGCTTTAAATCCATGCGAAAGAAATGCTTTAGCTTCAAATACTTGCGGTATAAGTGATGTAGCTTCAAATGCAGGCGAAATAAACGATTTAGCTTCAAATCCATGCGAAACCCACGATGTAGCTTCAAATCAATGCGATGTAGAAGGTTTAGCTTCAAATCCATGCGAAACAAATGATTTAGCTACAAATACTTGCGATATAAGTGATATAGCTTCAAATCCTGCGAAATAAACGAGTTGGCTTAAAATCCATGCGAAACACATGTTGTAGCATCAAATCAATGCGATGTAGAAGGCTTTTGCTTTAAATCCATGCGAAAGAAATGCTTTAGCTTCAAATACTTGCGGCATAAGTGATGTAGCTTCAAATGCAGGCGAAATAAACGATTTAGCTCCAAATCCATGCGAAACCCACGATGTAGCTTCAAATCAATGCGATGTAGAAGGTTTAGCTTCAAATCCATGCGAAACAAATGATTTAGCTACAAATACTTGCGATATAAGTGATATAGCTTCAAATGCTGGCGAAATAAACGAGTTGGCTTCAAATCCATGCGAAACACATGTTGTAACATCAAATGATTGTGATGTAGAAGGCTTAGCTTCAAATCCATGCGATAGAAATGCTTTAGCTTCAAATGCAGGCGAAATAAACGAGCTAGCTTCAAATCCGTGCGGAACACATGATGTAGCTACAAATCAATGCGATGTATAAGGTTTATCTTCAAATCCATGCGAAACAAATGATTTAGCTACAAATACTTGCGATATAAGTGATATAGCTTCAAATGCTGGCGAAATAAACGAGTTGGCTTCAAATCAAAGCGAAACACATGTTGTAGCATCAAATCAATGCGATGTAGAAGGCTTTTGCTTCAAATCCATGCGAAAGAAATGCTTTAGCATCAAATACTTGCGATATAAGTGATGTAGCTTCAAATGCAGGCGAAATAAACGAGTTAGCTTCAAATCCATACGGAACACATGATGTAGCTTTAAATCAATGCGATGTAGAAGGTTTAGATTCAAATCCATGCGAAAGAAATGCTTTAGCTTAAAATACATGCGATATAAGTGATGTAGCTTCAAATGCAGGCGAAATAAACGATTTAGCTTCAAATCCATGCGGAGCACATGATGTAGCTTCTAATCAATGCAATGTGTAAGGTTTATCTTCAAATCAATACGATGTATAAGGTTTAGCTTCAAATCCATGGGAAACAAATGATTTAGCTACAAATACTTGCGATATAAGTTATATAGCTGCAAATGCTGGCGAAGTAAACGAGATAGTTTCAAATCCTTGCGAAAGAAATAATTTAGCTACAAATACTTGCGATATAAGTGATATAGCTTCAAATGCTGGCGAAATAAACGAGTTGGCTTCAAATCCATGCGAAACACATGTTGTAACAGCAAATCATTGTGATGTAGAAGGCTTAACTTCAAATCCATGCGATAGAAATGCTTCAGCTTCAAATACTTGCGATATAAGTGATGTAGCTTCAAATGCAGGCGAAATAAACGAGCTAGCTTCAAATCCATGCGGAACACAAGATGTAGCTACAAATCAATGCGATGTATAAGGTTTATCTTCAAATCCATGCGAAACAAATGATTTAGTTACAAATACTTGCGATATAAGTGATGTAGCTTCAAATGCAGGCGAAATAAACGAGTTAGCTTCAAATCCTTACGGAACACATGATGTAGCTTCAAATCAATGCGATGTATAAGGTTTATCTTCAAATCCATGCGAAACAAATGATTTAGCTACAAATACTTGCGATATAAGTGATATAGCTTCAAATGCTGTCGAAATAAACGAGTTGGCTTAAAATCCATGCGAAACACATGATGTAGCTTTAAATCAATGCGATGTAGAAGGTTTAGATTCAAATCCATGCGAAAGAAATGCTTTAGCTTAAAATACATGGGATATAAGTGATGTAGCTTCAAATGCAGGCGAAATAAACGAGCTAGCTTCAAATCCGTGCGGAACACATGATGTAGCTACAAATCAATGCGATGTATAAGGTTTATCTTCAAATCCATGCGAAACAAATGATTTAGCTACAAATACTTGCGATATAAGTGATATAGCTTCAAATGCTGGCGAAATAAACGAGTTGGCTTCAAATCAAAGCGAAACACATGTTGTAGCATCAAATCAATGCGATGTAGAAGGCTTTTGCTTCAAATCCATGCGAAAGAATTGCTTTAGCATCAAATACTTGCGATATAAGTGATGTAGCTTCAAATGCAGGCGAAATAAACGAGTTAGCTTCAAATCCATACGGAACACATGATGTAGCTTTAAATCAATGCGATGTAGAAGGTTTAGATTCAAATCCATGCGAAAGAAATGCTTTAGCTTAAAATACATGCGATATAAGTGATGTAGCTTCAAATGCAGGCGAAATAAACGATTTAGCTTCAAATCCATGCGGAGCACATGATGTAGCTTCTAATCAATGCAATGTGTAAGGTTTATCTTCAAATCAATACGATGTATAAGGTTTAGCTTCAAATCCATGGGAAACAAATGATTTAGCTACAAATACTTGCGATATAAGTTATATAGCTGCAAATGCTGGCGAAGTAAACGAGATAGTTTCAAATCCTTGCGAAAGAAATAATTTAGCTACAAATACTTGCGATATAAGTGATATAGCTTCAAATGCTGGCGAAATAAACGAGTTGGCTTCAAATCCATGCGAAACACATGTTGTAACAGCAAATCATTGTGATGTAGAAGGCTTAACTTCAAATCCATGCGATAGAAATGCTTCAGCTTCAAATACTTGCGATATAAGTGATGTAGCTTCAAATGCAGGCGAAATAAACGAGCTAGCTTCAAATCCATGCGGAACACAAGATGTAGCTACAAATCAATGCGATGTATAAGGTTTATCTTCAAATCCATGCGAAACAAATGATTTAGTTACAAATACTTGCGATATAAGTGATGTAGCTTCAAATGCAGGCGAAATAAACGAGTTAGCTTCAAATCCTTACGGAACACATGATGTAGCTTCAAATCAATGCGATGTATAAGGTTTATCTTCAAATCCATGCGAAACAAATGATTTAGCTACAAATACTTGCGATATAAGTGATATAGCTTCAAATGCTGTCGAAATAAACGAGTTGGCTTAAAATCCATGCGAAACCCCTTGATGTAGCTTTAAATCAATGCGATGTAGAAGGTTTAGATTCAAATCCATGCGAAAGAAATGCTTTAGCTTAAAATACCTGCGATATAAGTGATGTAGCTTCAAATGCAGGCGAAATAAACGATTTAGCTTCAAATCCATGCGGAGAACATGATGTAGCTTCTAATCAATGCAATGTGTAAGGTTTATCTTCAAATCAATACGATGTATAAGGTTTAGCTTCAAATCCATGGGAAACAAATGATTTAGCTACAAATACTTGCGATATAAGTTATATAGCTGCAAATGCTGGCGAAGTGAACGAGATAGCTTCAAATCCTTGCGAAACAAATGATTTAGCTACAAATACTTGCGATATAAGTGATATAGCTTCAAATGCTGGCGAACTAAACGAGTTGGCTTCAAATCCATGCGAAACACATGTTGTAACATCAAATGATTGTGATGTAGAAGGCTTAGCTTCAAATCCATGCGATAGAAATGCTTTAGCTTCAAATGCAGGCGAAATAAACGAGCTAGCTTCAAATCCGTGCGGAACACATGATGTAGCTACAAATCAATGCGATGTATAAGGTTTATCTTCAAATCCATGCGAAACAAATGATTTAGTTACAAATACTTGCGATATAAGTGATATAGCTTCAAATGCTGGCGAAATAAACGAGTTGGCTTCAAATCCAAACGAAACACATGTTGTAGCATCAAATCAATGCGATGTAGAAGGTTTAGCATCAAATGCATGCGAAAAAAATGCATTAGCTTCAAATACTTACGATATATTGATGTAGCTTCAAATGCCGGGAAATAAACGAGTTAGCTTCAAATCCATGCGGAACACATGATGTAGTTTCAAATCAATGCGATGTAGATGGCATAGATTCAAATCCATGCGAAACAAATGATTTAGCTTCAAATACTTGCGATATAAGTGATAAAGCTGCAAATGCTGGCGAAATAAACGAGATAGCTTCAAATCCATGCGAAACAAATGATTTAGCTACAAATACTTGCGATATAAGTGATATAGCTTCAAATGCTGGCGAAATAAACGAGTTGGCTTAAAATCCATGCGAAACACATGTTGGAGCATCAAATCTATGCGATGTAGAAGGTTTAGCTTCAAATCCATGCGAGAGAAATGCTTTAGCTTCAAATACTTGCGATATAAGTGATGTAGCTTCAAATGCAGGCGAAATAAACGAGCTAGCTTCAAATCCGTGCGGAACACATGATGTAGCTACAAATCAATGCGATGTATAAGGTTTATCTTCAAATCCATGCGAAACAAATGATTTAGCTACAAATACTTGCGATATAAGTGATATAGCTTCAAATGCTGGCGAACTAAACGAGTTGGCTTCAAATCCATGCGAAACACATGTTGTAACATCAAATGATTGTGATGTAGAAGGCTTAGCTTCAAATCCATGCGATAGAAATGCTTTAGCTTCAAATGCAGGCGAAATAAACGAGCTAGCTTCAAATCCGTGCGGAACACATGATGTAGCTACAAATCAATGCGATGTATAAGGTTTATCTTCAAATCCATGCGAAACAAATGATTTAGTTACAAATACTTGCGATATAAGTGATATAGCTTCAAATGCTGGCGAAATAAACGAGTTGGCTTCAAATCCAAACGAAACACATGTTGTAGCATCAAATCAATGCGATGTAGAAGGTTTAGCATCAAATGCATGCGAAAAAAATGCATTAGCTTCAAATACTTACGATATATTGATGTAGCTTCAAATGCCGGGAAATAAACGAGTTAGCTTCAAATCCATGCGGAACACATGATGTAGTTTCAAATCAATGCGATGTAGATGGCATAGATTCAAATCCATGCGAAACAAATGATTTAGCTTCAAATACTTGCGATATAAGTGATAAAGCTGCAAATGCTGGCGAAATAAACGAGATAGCTTCAAATCCATGCGAAACAAATGATTTAGCTACAAATACTTGCGATATAAGTGATATAGCTTCAAATGCTGGCGAAATAAACGAGTTGGCTTAAAATCCATGCGAAACACATGTTGGAGCATCAAATCTATGCGATGTAGAAGGTTTAGCTTCAAATCCATGCGAGAGAAATGCTTTAGCTTCAAATACTTGCGATATAAGTGATGTAGCTTCAAATGCAGGCGAAATAAACGAGCTAGCTTCAAATCCGTGCGGAACACATGATGTAGCTACAAATCAATGCGATGTATAAGGTTTATCTTCAAATCCATGCGAAACAAATGATTTAGCTACAAATACTTGCGATATAAGTGATATAGCTTAAAATGCTGGCGAAATAAACGAGTTGGCTTCAAATCCATACGAAACACATGTTGTAGCATCAAATCAATGCGATGTAGAAGGTTTAGCTTCAAATCCATGCGAAATAAATGATTTAGCTTCAAATACTTGCGATATAAGTGATATAGCTGCAAATGCTGGCGAAATAAACGAGATAGCTTCAAATCCTTGCGAAACAAATGTTGTAGCATCAAATCAATGCGATGTAGAAGGTTTAGCTTCAAATCCATGTGGAAGAAATGCTTTAGCTTCAAATACTTGCGATATAAGTGATGTAGCTTCAAATGCAGGCGAAATAAACGAGCTAGCTTCAAATCCGTGCGGAACACATGATGTAGCTACAAATCAATGCGATGTATAAGGTTTATCTTCAAATCAATACGATGTATAAGGTTTAGCTTCAAATCCATGGGAAACAAATGATTTAGCTACAAATACTTGCGATATAAGTTATATAGCTGCAAATGCTGGCGAAGTAAACGAGATAGCTTCAAATCCTTGCGAAACAAATAATTTAGCTACAAATACTTGCGATATAAGTGATATAGCTCCAAATGCAAGCGAAATAAACGAGTTAGCTTCAAATCCATGCGGAACACATGATGTAGCTTCAAATCAATGCGATGTAGAAGGTTTAGCTTCAAATCGATGCGAAAGAAATGCTTTAGCATCAAATACTTGCGATATAATTGATGTAGCTTCAAATGCAGGCGAAATAAACGAGTTAGCTTCAAATCCATACGGAACACATGATGTAGCTTTAAATCAATGCGATGTAGAAGGTTTAGATTCAAATCCATGCGAAAGAAATGCTTTAGCTTAAAATACATGCGATATAAGTGATGTAGCTTCAAATGCAGGCGAAATAAACGATTTAGCTTCAAATCCATGCGGAGCACATGATGTAGCTTCTAATCAATGCAATGTGTAAGGTTTATCTTCAAATCAATACGATGTATAAGGTTTAGCTTCAAATCCATGGGAAACAAATGATTTAGCTACAAATACTTGCGATATAAGTTATATAGCTGCAAATGCTGGCGAAGTAAACGAGATAGCTTCAAATCCTTGCGAAACAAATAATTTAGCTACAAATACTTGCGATATAAGTGATATAGCTTCAAATTCTGGCGAAATAAACGAGTTGGCTTCAAATCCATGCGAAACACATGTTGTAAAATCAAATCATTGTGATGTAGAAGGCTTAACTTCAAATCCATGCGATAGAAATGCTTCAGCTTCAAATACTTGCGATATAAGTGATGTAGCTTCAAATGCAGGCGAAATAAACGAGCTAGCTTCAAATCCGTGCGGAACACATGATGTAGCTACAAATCAATGCGATGTATAAGGTTTATCTTCAAATCCATGCGAAACAAATGATTTAGCTACAAATACTTGCGATATAAGTGATATAGCTTCAAATGCTGGCGAAATAAACGAGTTAGCTTCAAATCCATGCGGAACACATGATGTAGCTTCAAATCAATGCGATGTAGATGGTTTAGAACCAAATCCATGCGAAATAAATGATTTAGCTTCAAATACTTGCGATATAAGTGATATAGCTGCAAATGCTGGCGAAATAAACGAGATAGCTTCAAATCCTTGCGAAACAAATGTTGTAGCATCAAATCAATGCGATGTAGAAGGTTTAGCTTCAAATCCATGTGGAAGAAATGCTTTAGCTTCAAATACTTGCGATATAAGTGATGTAGCTTCAAATGCAGGCGAAATAAACGAGCTAGCTTCAAATCCGTGCGGAACACATGATGTAGCTACAAATCAATGCGATGTATAAGGTTTATCTTCAAATCCATGCGAAACAAATGATTTAGCTACAAATACTTGCGATATAAGTGATATAGCTTCAAATGCTGGCGAAATAAACGAGTTGGCTTAAAATCCATGCGAAACACATGTTGTAGCATCAAATCAATGCGATGTAGAAGGCTTTTGCTTTAAATCCATGCGAAAGAAATGCTTTAGCTTCAAATACTTGCGGTATAAGTGATGTAGCTTCAAATGCAGGCGAAATAAACGATTTAGCTTCAAATCCATGCGAAACCCACGATGTAGCTTCAAATCAATGCGATGTAGAACGTTTAGCTTCAAATCCATGCGAAACAAATGATTTAGCTACAAATACTTGCGATATAAGTGATATAGCTTCAAATGCTGGCGAAATAAACGAGTTGGCTTAAAATCCATGCGAAACACATGTTGTAGCATCAAATCAATGCGATGTAGAAGGCTTTTGCTTTAAATCCATGCGAAAGAAATGCTTTAGCTTCAAATACTTGCGGTATAAGTGATGTAGCTTCAAATGCAGGCGAAATAAACGATTTAGCTTCAAATCCATGCGAAACCCACGATGTAGCTTCAAATCAATGCGATGTAGAAGGTTTAGCTTCAAATCCATGCGAAACAAATGATTTAGCTACAAATACTTGCGATATAAGTGATATAGCTTCAAATGCTGGCGAAATAAACGAGTTGGCTTCAAATCCATGCGAAACACATGTTGTAACATCAAATGATTGTGATGTAGAAGGCTTAGCTTCAAATCCATGCGATAGAAATGCTTTAGCTTCAAATGCAGGCGAAATAAACGAGCTAGCTTCAAATCCGTGCGGAACACATGATGTAGCTACAAATCAATGCGATGTATAAGGTTTATCTTCAAATCCATGCGAAACAAATGATTTAGCTACAAATACTTGCGATATAAGTGATATAGCTTCAAATGCTGGCGAAATAAACGAGTTGGCTTCAAATCAAAGCGAAACACATGTTGTAGCATCAAATCAATGCGATGTAGAAGGCTTTTGCTTCAAATCCATGCGAAAGAAATGCTTTAGCATCAAATACTTGCGATATAAGTGATGTAGCTTCAAATGCAGGCGAAATAAACGATTTAGCTTCAAATCCATGCGAAACCCACGATGTAGCTTCAAATCAATGCGATGTAGAAGGTTTAGCTTCAAATCCATGCGAAACAAATGATTTAGCTACAAATACTTGCGATATAAGTGATATAGCTTCAAATCCTGCGAAATAAACGAGTTGGCTTAAAATCCATGCGAAACACATGTTGTAGCATCAAATCAATGCGATGTAGAAGGCTTTTGCTTTAAATCCATGCGAAAGAAATGCTTTAGCTTCAAATACTTGCGGCATAAGTGATGTAGCTTCAAATGCAGGCGAAATAAACGATTTAGCTCCAAATCCATGCGAAACCCACGATGTAGCTTCAAATCAATGCGATGTAGAAGGTTTAGCTTCAAATCCATGCGAAACAAATGATTTAGCTACAAATACTTGCGATATAAGTGATATAGCTTCAAATGCTGGCGAAATAAACGAGTTGGCTTCAAATCCATGCGAAACACATGTTGTAACATCAAATGATTGTGATGTAGAAGGCTTAGCTTCAAATCCATGCGATAGAAATGCTTTAGCTTCAAATGCAGGCGAAATAAACGAGCTAGCTTCAAATCCGTGCGGAACACATGATGTAGCTACAAATCAATGCGATGTATAAGGTTTATCTTCAAATCCATGCGAAACAAATGATTTAGCTACAAATACTTGCGATATAAGTGATATAGCTTCAAATGCTGGCGAAATAAACGAGTTGGCTTCAAATCAAAGCGGAACACATGTTGTAGCATCAAATCAATGCGATGTAGAAGGCTTTTGCTTCAAATCCATGCGAAAGAAATGCTTTAGCATCAAATACTTGCGATATAAGTGATGTAGCTTCAAATGCAGGCGAAATAAACGAGTTAGCTTCAAATCCATACGGAACACATGATGTAGCTTTAAATCAATGCGATGTAGAAGGTTTAGATTCAAATCCATGCGAAAGAAATGCTTTAGCTTAAAATACATGCGATATAAGTGATGTAGCTTCAAATGCAGGCGAAATAAACGATTTAGCTTCAAATCCATGCGGAGCACATGATGTAGCTTCTAATCAATGCAATGTGTAAGGTTTATCTTCAAATCAATACGATGTATAAGGTTTAGCTTCAAATCCATGGGAAACAAATGATTTAGCTACAAATACTTGCGATATAAGTTATATAGCTGCAAATGCTGGCGAAGTAAACGAGATAGTTTCAAATCCTTGCGAAAGAAATAATTTAGCTACAAATACTTGCGATATAAGTGATATAGCTTCAAATGCTGGCGAAATAAACGAGTTGGCTTCAAATCCATGCGAAACACATGTTGTAACAGCAAATCATTGTGATGTAGAAGGCTTAACTTCAAATCCATGCGATAGAAATGCTTCAGCTTCAAATACTTGCGATATAAGTGATGTAGCTTCAAATGCAGGCGAAATAAACGAGCTAGCTTCAAATCCATGCGGAACACAAGATGTAGCTACAAATCAATGCGATGTATAAGGTTTATCTTCAAATCCATGCGAAACAAATGATTTAGTTACAAATACTTGCGATATAAGTGATGTAGCTTCAAATGCAGGCGAAATAAACGAGTTAGCTTCAAATCCTTACGGAACACATGATGTAGCTTCAAATCAATGCGATGTATAAGGTTTATCTTCAAATCCATGCGAAACAAATGATTTAGCTACAAATACTTGCGATATAAGTGATATAGCTTCAAATGCTGTCGAAATAAACGAGTTGGCTTAAAATCCATGCGAAACACATGATGTAGCTTTAAATCAATGCGATGTAGAAGGTTTAGATTCAAATCCATGCGAAAGAAATGCTTTAGCTTAAAATACATGGGATATAAGTGATGTAGCTTCAAATGCAGGCGAAATAAACGAGCTAGCTTCAAATCCGTGCGGAACACATGATGTAGCTACAAATCAATGCGATGTATAAGGTTTATCTTCAAATCCATGCGAAACAAATGATTTAGCTACAAATACTTGCGATATAAGTGATATAGCTTCAAATGCTGGCGAAATAAACGAGTTGGCTTAAAATCCATGCGAAACACATGTTTTAGCATCAAATCAATGCGATGTAGAAGGCTTTTGCTTTAAATCCATGCGAAAGAAATGCTTTAGCTTCAAATACTTGCGGTATAAGTGATGTAGCTTCAAATGCAGGCGAAATAAACGATTTAGCTTCAAATCCATGCGAAACCCACGATGTAGCTTCAAATCAATGCGATGTAGAAGGTTTAGCTTCAAATCCATGCGAAACAAATGATTTAGCTACAAATACTTGCGATATAAGTGATATAGCTTCAAATCCTGCGAAATAAACGAGTTGGCTTAAAATCCATGCGAAACACATGTTGTAGCATCAAATCAATGCGATGTAGAAGGCTTTTGCTTTAAATCCATGCGAAAGAAATGCTTTAGCTTCAAATACTTGCGGCATAAGTGATGTAGCTTCAAATGCAGGCGAAATAAACGATTTAGCTCCAAATCCATGCGAAACCCACGATGTAGCTTCAAATCAATGCGATGTAGAAGGTTTAGCTTCAAATCCATGCGAAACAAATGATTTAGCTACAAATACTTGCGATATAAGTGATATAGCTTCAAATGCTGGCGAAATAAACGAGTTGGCTTCAAATCCATGCGAAACACATGTTGTAACATCAAATGATTGTGATGTAGAAGGCTTAGCTTCAAATCCATGCGATAGAAATGCTTTAGCTTCAAATGCAGGCGAAATAAACGAGCTAGCTTCAAATCCGTGCGGAACACATGATGTAGCTACAAATCAATGCGATGTATAAGGTTTATCTTCAAATCCATGCGAAACAAATGATTTAGCTACAAATACTTGCGATATAAGTGATATAGCTTCAAATGCTGGCGAAATAAACGAGTTGGCTTCAAATCAAAGCGAAACACATGTTGTAGCATCAAATCAATGCGATGTAGAAGGCTTTTGCTTCAAATCCATGCGAAAGAAATGCTTTAGCATCAAATACTTGCGATATAAGTGATGTAGCTTCAAATGCAGGCGAAATAAACGAGTTAGCTTCAAATCCATACGGAACACATGATGTAGCTTTAAATCAATGCGATGTAGAAGGTTTAGATTCAAATCCATGCGAAAGAAATGCTTTAGCTTAAAATACATGCGATATAAGTGATGTAGCTTCAAATGCAGGCGAAATAAACGATTTAGCTTCAAATCCATGCGGAGCACATGATGTAGCTTCTAATCAATGCAATGTGTAAGGTTTATCTTCAAATCAATACGATGTATAAGGTTTAGCTTCAAATCCATGGGAAACAAATGATTTAGCTACAAATACTTGCGATATAAGTTATATAGCTGCAAATGCTGGCGAAGTAAACGAGATAGTTTCAAATCCTTGCGAAAGAAATAATTTAGCTACAAATACTTGCGATATAAGTGATATAGCTTCAAATGCTGGCGAAATAAACGAGTTGGCTTCAAATCCATGCGAAACACATGTTGTAACAGCAAATCATTGTGATGTAGAAGGCTTAACTTCAAATCCATGCGATAGAAATGCTTCAGCTTCAAATACTTGCGATATAAGTGATGTAGCTTCAAATGCAGGCGAAATAAACGAGCTAGCTTCAAATCCATGCGGAACACAAGATGTAGCTACAAATCAATGCGATGTATAAGGTTTATCTTCAAATCCATGCGAAACAAATGATTTAGTTACAAATACTTGCGATATAAGTGATGTAGCTTCAAATGCAGGCGAAATAAACGAGTTAGCTTCAAATCCTTACGGAACACATGATGTAGCTTCAAATCAATGCGATGTATAAGGTTTATCTTCAAATCCATGCGAAACAAATGATTTAGCTACAAATACTTGCGATATAAGTGATATAGCTTCAAATGCTGTCGAAATAAACGAGTTGGCTTAAAATCCATGCGAAACACATGATGTAGCTTTAAATCAATGCGATGTAGAAGGTTTAGATTCAAATCCATGCGAAAGAAATGCTTTAGCTTAAAATACATGGGATATAAGTGATGTAGCTTCAAATGCAGGCGAAATAAACGAGCTAGCTTCAAATCCGTGCGGAACACATGATGTAGCTACAAATCAATGCGATGTATAAGGTTTATCTTCAAATCCATGCGAAACAAATGATTTAGCTACAAATACTTGCGATATAAGTGATATAGCTTCAAATGCTGGCGAAATAAACGAGTTGGCTTCAAATCAAAGCGAAACACATGTTGTAGCATCAAATCAATGCGATGTAGAAGGCTTTTGCTTCAAATCCATGCGAAAGAAATGCTTTAGCATCAAATACTTGCGATATAAGTGATGTAGCTTCAAATGCAGGCGAAATAAACGAGTTAGCTTCAAATCCATACGGAACACATGATGTAGCTTTAAATCAATGCGATGTAGAAGGTTTAGATTCAAATCCATGCGAAAGAAATGCTTTAGCTTAAAATACATGCGATATAAGTGATGTAGCTTCAAATGCAGGCGAAATAAACGATTTAGCTTCAAATCCATGCGGAGCACATGATGTAGCTTCTAATCAATGCAATGTGTAAGGTTTATCTTCAAATCAATACGATGTATAAGGTTTAGCTTCAAATCCATGGGAAACAAATGATTTAGCTACAAATACTTGCGATATAAGTTATATAGCTGCAAATGCTGGCGAAGTAAACGAGATAGTTTCAAATCCTTGCGAAAGAAATAATTTAGCTACAAATACTTGCGATATAAGTGATATAGCTTCAAATGCTGGCGAAATAAACGAGTTGGCTTCAAATCCATGCGAAACACATGTTGTAACAGCAAATCATTGTGATGTAGAAGGCTTAACTTCAAATCCATGCGATAGAAATGCTTCAGCTTCAAATACTTGCGATATAAGTGATGTAGCTTCAAATGCAGGCGAAATAAACGAGCTAGCTTCAAATCCATGCGGAACACAAGATGTAGCTACAAATCAATGCGATGTATAAGGTTTATCTTCAAATCCATGCGAAACAAATGATTTAGTTACAAATACTTGCGATATAAGTGATGTAGCTTCAAATGCAGGCGAAATAAACGAGTTAGCTTCAAATCCTTACGGAACACATGATGTAGCTTCAAATCAATGCGATGTATAAGGTTTATCTTCAAATCCATGCGAAACAAATGATTTAGCTACAAATACTTGCGATATAAGTGATATAGCTTCAAATGCTGTCGAAATAAACGAGTTGGCTTAAAATCCATGCGAAACACATGATGTAGCTTTAAATCAATGCGATGTAGAAGGTTTAGATTCAAATCCATGCGAAAGAAATGCTTTAGCTTAAAATACATGGGATATAAGTGATGTAGCTTCAAATGCAGGCGAAATAAACGAGCTAGCTTCAAATCCGTGCGGAACACATGATGTAGCTACAAATCAATGCGATGTATAAGGTTTATCTTCAAATCCATGCGAAACAAATGATTTAGCTACAAATACTTGCGATATAAGTGATATAGCTTCAAATGCTGGCGAAATAAACGAGTTGGCTTAAAATCCATGCGAAACACATGTTGTAGCATCAAATCAATGCGATGTAGAAGGCTTTTGCTTTAAATCCATGCGAAAGAAATGCTTTAGCTTCAAATACTTGCGGTATAAGTGATGTAGCTTCAAATGCAGGCGAAATAAACGATTTAGCTTCAAATCCATGCGAAACCCACGATGTAGCTTCAAATCAATGCGATGTAGAAGGTTTAGCTTCAAATCCATGCGAAACAAATGATTTAGCTACAAATACTTGCGATATAAGTGATATAGCTTCAAATGCTGGCGAAATAAACGAGTTGGCTTCAAATCCATGCGAAACACATGTTGTAGCATCAAATCAATGCGATGTAGAAGGCTTTTGCTTTAAATCCATGCGAAAGAAATGCTTTAGCTTCAAATACTTGCGGTATAAGTGATGTAGCTTCAAATGCAGGCGAAATAAACGATTTAGCTTCAAATCCATGCGAAACCCACGATGTAGCTTCAAATCAATGCGATGTAGAAGGTTTAGCTTCAAATCCATGCGAAACAAATGATTTAGCTACAAATACTTGCGATATAAGTGATATAGCTTCAAATGCTGGCGAAATAAACGAGTTGGCTTCAAATCCATGCGAAACACATGTTGTAACATCAAATGATTGTGATGTAGAAGGCTTAGCTTCAAATCCATGCGATAGAAATGCTTTAGCTTCAAATGCAGGCGAAATAAACGAGCTAGCTTCAAATCCGTGCGGAACACATGATGTAGCTACAAATCAATGCGATGTATAAGGTTTATCTTCAAATCCATGCGAAACAAATGATTTAGCTACAAATACTTGCGATATAAGTGATATAGCTTCAAATGCTGGCGAAATAAACGAGTTGGCTTCAAATCAAAGCGAAACACATGTTGTAGCATCAAATCAATGCGATGTAGAAGGCTTAACTTCAAATCCATGCGATAGAAATGCTTCAGCTTCAAATACTTGCGATATAAGTGATGTAGCTTCAAATGCAGGCGAAATAAACGAGCTAGCTTCAAATCCATGCGGAACACAAGATGTAGCTACAAATCAATGCGATGTATAAGGTTTATCTTCAAATCCATGCGAAACAAATGATTTAGTTACAAATACTTGCGATATAAGTGATGTAGCTTCAAATGCAGGCGAAATAAACGAGTTAGCTTCAAATCCTTACGGAACACATGATGTAGCTTCAAATCAATGCGATGTATAAGGTTTATCTTCAAATCCATGCGAAACAAATGATTTAGCTACAAATACTTGCGATATAAGTGATATAGCTTCAAATGCTGGCGAAATAAACGAGTTGGCTTCAAATCCATGCGAAACACATGTTGTAGCATCAAATCAATGCGATGTAGAAGGTTTAGCATCAAATGCATGCGAAAAAAATGCATTAGCTTCAAATACTTACGATATATTGATGTAGCTTCAAATGCCGGGAAATAAACGAGTTAGCTTCAAATCCATGCGGAACACATGATGTAGTTTCAAATCAATGCGATGTAGATGGCATAGATTCAAATCCATGCGAAACAAATGATTTAGCTTGAAATACTTGCGATATAAGTGATAAAGCTGCAAATGCTGGCGAAATAAACGAGACAGCTTCAAATCCATGCGAAACAAATGATTTAGCTACAAATACTTGCGATATAAGTGATATAGCTTCAAATGCTGGCGAAATAAACGAGTTGGCTTAAAATCCATGCGAAACACATGTTGGAGCATCAAATCTATGCGATGTAGAAGGTTTAGCTTCAAATCCATGCGAGAGAAATGCTTTAGCTTCAAATACTTGCGATATAAGTGATGTAGCTTCAAATGCAGGCGAAATAAACGAGCTAGCTTCAAATCCGTGCGGAACACATGATGTAGCTACAAATCAATGCGATGTATAAGGTTTATCTTCAAATCCATGCGAAACAAATGATTTAGCTACAAATACTTGCGATATAAGTGATATAGCTTAAAATGCTGGCGAAATAAACGAGTTGGCTTCAAATCCATACGAAACACATGTTGTAGCATCAAATCAATGCGATGTAGAAGGTTTAGCTTCAAATCCATGCGAAAGAAATGCTTTAGCTTCAAATACTTGCGATATAAGTGATGTAGCTTCAAATGCAGGCGAAATAAACGAGTTAGCTTCAAATCCAAACGAAACACATGTTGTAGCATCAAATCAATGCGATGTAGAAGGTTTAGCTTCAAATCCATGCGAAAGAAATGCTTTAGCATCAAATACTTGCGATATAAGTGATGTAGCTTCAAATGCAGGCGAAATAAACGAGTTAGCTTCAAATCCTTACGGAACACATGATGTAGCTTCAAATCAATGCGATGTAGAAGGCTTAGCTTCAAATCCATGCGAAAGAAATGTTTTAGCTTCAAATAATTGCGATATAAGTGATGTGGCTTCAAATGCAGGCGAAATAAACGAGTTAGCTTCAAATTCATGCGGAACACATGATGTAGATTCAAATCAATGCGATGTATAAGGTTTAGCTTCAAATCCATGCGAAACAAATGATTTAGCTACAAATACTTGCGATATAAGTGATGTAGCTTCAAATGCTGGCGAAATAAACGAGCTAGCTTCAAATCCATGCGGAACACATGATGTAGCTACAAATCAATGCGATGTATAAGGTTTATCTTCAAATCCATGCGAAACAAATGATTTAGCTTGAAATACTTGCGATATAAGTGATAAAGCTGCAAATGCTGGCGAAATAAACGAGATAGCTTCAAATCCATGCGAAACAAATGATTTAGCTACAAATACTTGCGATATAAGTGATATAGCTTCAAATGCTGGCGAAATAAACGAGTTGGCTTCAAATCCATGCGAAACACATGTTGTAACATCAAATCATTGCGATGTAGAAGGCTTAGCTTCAAATCCATGCGAAAGAAATGTTTTAGCTTCAAATAATTGCGATATAAGTGATGTGGCTTCAAATGCAGGCGAAATAAACGAGTTAGCTTCAAATTCATGCGGAACACATGCTGTAGATTCAAATCAATGCGATGTATAAGGTTTAGCTTCAAATCCATGCGAAACAAATGATTTAGCTACAAATACTTGCGATATAAGTGATGTAGCTTCAAATGCTGGCGAAATAAACGAGCTAGCTTCAAATCCTTACGGAACAAATGATGTAGCTTGAAATCAATGCGATGTAGATGGTTTAGAATCAAATCCATGCGAAACAAATGATTTAGTTACAAATACTTGCGATATAAGTGATATAGCTTCAAATGCAGGCGAAATAAACGATTTTGCTTCAAATCCATGCGAAACCCCTTGATGTAGCTTTAAATCAATGCGATGTAGAAGGTTTAGATTCAAATCCATGCGAAAGAAATGCTTTAGCTTAAAATACCTGCGATATAAGTGATGTAGCTTCAAATGCAGGCGAAATAAACGATTTAGCTTCAAATCCATGCGGAGAACATGATGTAGCTTCTAATCAATGCAATGTGTAAGGTTTATCTTCAAATCAATACGATGTATAAGGTTTAGCTTCAAATCCATGGGAAACAAATGATTTAGCTACAAATACTTGCGATATAAGTTATATAGCTGCAAATGCTGGCGAAGTGAACGAGATAGCTTCAAATCCTTGCGAAACAAATGATTTAGCTACAAATACTTGCGATATAAGTGATATAGCTTCAAATGCTGGCGAACTAAACGAGTTGGCTTCAAATCCATGCGAAACACATGTTGTAACATCAAATGATTGTGATGTAGAAGGCTTAGCTTCAAATCCATGCGATAGAAATGCTTTAGCTTCAAATGCAGGCGAAATAAACGAGCTAGCTTCAAATCCGTGCGGAACACATGATGTAGCTACAAATCAATGCGATGTATAAGGTTTATCTTCAAATCCATGCGAAACAAATGATTTAGTTACAAATACTTGCGATATAAGTGATATAGCTTCAAATGCTGGCGAAATAAACGAGTTGGCTTCAAATCCAAACGAAACACATGTTGTAGCATCAAATCAATGCGATGTAGAAGGTTTAGCATCAAATGCATGCGAAAAAAATGCATTAGCTTCAAATACTTACGATATATTGATGTAGCTTCAAATGCCGGGAAATAAACGAGTTAGCTTCAAATCCATGCGGAACACATGATGTAGTTTCAAATCAATGCGATGTAGATGGCATAGATTCAAATCCATGCGAAACAAATGATTTAGCTTCAAATACTTGCGATATAAGTGATAAAGCTGCAAATGCTGGCGAAATAAACGAGATAGCTTCAAATCCATGCGAAACAAATGATTTAGCTACAAATACTTGCGATATAAGTGATATAGCTTCAAATGCTGGCGAAATAAACGAGTTGGCTTAAAATCCATGCGAAACACATGTTGGAGCATCAAATCTATGCGATGTAGAAGGTTTAGCTTCAAATCCATGCGAGAGAAATGCTTTAGCTTCAAATACTTGCGATATAAGTGATGTAGCTTCAAATGCAGGCGAAATAAACGAGCTAGCTTCAAATCCGTGCGGAACACATGATGTAGCTACAAATCAATGCGATGTATAAGGTTTATCTTCAAATCCATGCGAAACAAATGATTTAGCTACAAATACTTGCGATATAAGTGATATAGCTTAAAATGCTGGCGAAATAAACGAGTTGGCTTCAAATCCATACGAAACACATGTTGTAGCATCAAATCAATGCGATGTAGAAGGTTTAGCTTCAAATCCATGCGAAAGAAATGCTTTAGCTTCAAATACTTGCGATATAAGTGATGTAGCTTCAAATGCAGGCGAAATAAACGAGATAGCTTCAAATCCATGCGGAACACATGATGTAGCTTCAAATCAATGCGATGTAGATGGTTTAGAATCAAATCCATGCGAAACAAATGATTTAGTTACAAATACTTGCGATATAAGTGATATAGCTTCAAATGCTGGCGAAATAAACGAGTTGGCTTCAAATCCAAACGAAACACATGTTGTAGCATCAAATCAATGCGATGTAGAAGGTTTAGCTTCAAATCCATGCGAAAGAAATGCTTTAGCATCAAATACTTGCGATATAAGTGATGTAGCTTCAAATGCAGGCGAAATAAACGAGTTAGCTTCAAATCCTTACGGAACACATGATGTAGCTTCAAATCAATGCGATGTAGATGGTTTCGAATCAAATCCATGCGAAACAAATGATTTAGTTACAAATACTTGCGATATAAGTGATATAGATTCAAATGCTGGCGAAATAAACGATTTTGCTTCAAATCCATGCGAAACCCCTTGATGTAGCTTTAAATCAATGCGATGTAGAAGGTTTAGATTCAAATCCATGCGAAAGAAATGCTTTAGCTTAAAATACTTGCGATATAAGTGATGTAGCTTCAAATGCAGGCGAAATAAACGATTTAGCTTCAAATCCATGCGGAGCACATGATGTAGCTTCTAATCAATGCAATGTGTAAGGTTTATCTTCAAATCAATACGATGTATAAGGTTTAGCTTCAAATCCATGGGAAACAAATGATTTAGCTACAAATACTTGCGATATAAGTTATATAGCTGCAAATGCTGGCGAAGTGAACGAGATAGCTTCAAATCCTTGCGAAACAAATGATTTAGCTACAAATACTTGCGATATAAGTGATATAGCTTCAAATGCTGGCGAAATAAACGAGTTGGCTTCAAATCCATGCGAAATACATGTTGTAACATCAAATCATTGTGATGTAGAAGGATTAGCTTCAAATCCATGCGATAGAAATGCTTTAGCTTCAAATGCAGGCGAAATAATCGAGCTAGCTTCAAATCCGTGCGGAACACATGATGTAGCTACAAATCAATGCGATGTATAAGGTTTATCTTCAAATCCATGCGAAACAAATGATTTAGCTACAAATACTTGCGATATAAGTGATATAGCTTCAAATGCTGGCGAAATAAACGAGTTGGCTTCAAATCAATGCGAAACACATGTTGTAGCATCAAATCAATGCGATGTAGAAGGCTTTTGCTTCAAATCCATGCGAAAGAAATGCTTTAGCTTCAAATACTTGCGATATAAGTGATATAGCTTCAAATGCTGGCGAAATAAAAGATTTTGCTTCAAATCCATGCGAAACCCCTTGATGTAGCTTTAAATCAATGCGATGTAGAAGGTTTAGATTCAAATCCATGCGAAAGAAATGCTTTAGCTTCAAATACTTGCGGTATAAGTGATGTAGCTTCAAATGCAGGCGAAATAAACGATTTAGCTTCAAATCCATGCGAAACCCACGATGTAGCTTCAAATCAATGCGATGTAGAAGGTTTAGCTTCAAATCCATGCGAAACAAATGATTTAGCTACAAATACTTGCGATATAAGTGATATAGCTTCAAATGCTGGCGAAATAAACGAGTTGGCTTCAAATCCATGCGAAACACATGTTGTAACATCAAATCATTGCGATGTAGATGGTTTAGAATCAAATCCATGCGAAACAAATGATTTAGTTACAAATACTTGCGATATAAGTGATATAGCTTCAAATGCTGGCGAAATAAACGATTTTGCTTCAAATCCATGCGAAACCCCTTGATGTAGCTTTAAATCAATGCGATGTAGAAGGTTTAGATTCAAATCCATGCGAAAGAAATGCTTTAGCTTAAAATACCTGCGATATAAGTGATGTAGCTTCAAATGCAGGCGAAATAAACGATTTAGCTTCAAATCCATGCGGAGAACATGATGTAGCTTCTAATCAATGCAATGTGTAAGGTTTATCTTCAAATCAATACGATGTATAAGGTTTAGCTTCAAATCCATGGGAAACAAATGATTTAGCTACAAATACTTGCGATATAAGTTATATAGCTGCAAATGCTGGCGAAGTGAACGAGATAGCTTCAAATCCTTGCGAAACAAATGATTTAGCTACAAATACTTGCGATATAAGTGATATAGCTTCAAATGCTGGCGAAATAAACGAGTTGGCTTCAAATCCATGCGAAACACATGTTGTAACATCAAATGATTGTGATGTAGAAGGCTTAGCTTCAAATCCATGCGATAGAAATGCTTTAGCTTCAAATGCAGGCGAAATAAACGAGCTAGCTTCAAATCCGTGCGGAACACATGATGTAGCTACAAATCAATGCGATGTATAAGGTTTATCTTCAAATCCATGCGAAACAAATGATTTAGCTACAAATACTTGCGATATAAGTGATATAGCTTCAAATGCTGGCGAAATAAACGAGTTGGCTTCAAATCAAAGCGAAACACATGTTGTAGCATCAAATCAATGCGATGTAGAAGGCTTTTGCTTCAAATCCATGCGAAAGAAATGCTTTAGCATCAAATACTTGCGATATAAGTGATGTAGCTTCAAATGCAGGCGAAATAAACGAGTTAGCTTCAAATCCATACGGAACACATGATGTAGCTTTAAATCAATGCGATGTAGAAGGTTTAGATTCAAATCCATGCGAAAGAAATGCTTTAGCTTAAAATACATGCGATATAAGTGATGTAGCTTCAAATGCTGGCGAAATAAACGATTTAGCTTCAAATCCATGCGGAGCACATGATGTAGCTTCTAATCAATGCAATGTGTAAGGTTTATCTTCAAATCAATACGATGTATAAGGTTTAGCTTCAAATCCATGGGAAACAAATGATTTAGCTACAAATACTTGCGATATAAGTTATATAGCTGCAAATGCTGGCGAAGTAAACGAGATAGCTTCAAATCCTTGCGAAAGAAATAATTTAGCTACAAATACTTGCGATATAAGTGATATAGCTTCAAATGCTGGCGAAATAAACGAGTTGGCTTCAAATCCATGCGAAACACATGTTGTAACATCAAATCATTGTGATGTAGAAGGCTTAACTTCAAATCCATGCGATAGAAATGCTTCAGCTTCAAATACTTGCGATATAAGTGATGTAGCTTCAAATGCAGGCGAAATAAACGAGCTAGCTTCAAATCCATGCGGAACACAAGATGTAGCTACAAATCAATGCGATGTATAAGGTTTATCTTCAAATCCATGCGAAACAAATGATTTAGTTACAAATACTTGCGATATAAGTGATATAGCTTCAAATGCTGGCGAAATAAACGAGTTGGCTTCAAATCCATGCGAAACACATGTTGTAACATCAAATCATTATGATGTAGAAGGCTTAGCTTCAAATCCATGCGATAGAAATGCTTTAGCTTCAAATACTTGCGATATAAGTGATGTAGCTTCAAATGCAGGCGAAATAAACGAGCTAGCTTCAAATCCGTGCGGAACACATGATGTAGCTACAAATCAATGCGATGTATAAGGTTTATCTTCAAATCCATGCGAAACAAATGATTTAGCTACAAATACTTGCGATATAAGTGATAAAGCGTCAAATGCTGGCGAAATAAACGAGTTGGCTTCAAATCAATGCGAAACACATGTTGTAGCATCAAATCAATGAGATGTAGAAGGCTTTTGCTTCAAATCCATGCGAAAGAAATGCTTTAGCTTCAAATACTTGCGATATAAGTGATGTAGCTTCAAATGCAGGCGAAATAAACAATTTAGCTTCAAATCCATGCGAAACACATGATGTAGCTTCAAATCAATGCAATGTGTAAGGTTTACCTTCAAATCAATACGATGTATAAGGTTTAGCTTCAAATCCATGGGAAACAAATGATTTTCCTTCAAATACTTGCGATATAAGTGATATAGCTTCAAATGCAGGCGAAATAAACGAGCTAGCTTCAAATCCATGCGGAACACATGATGTAGCTACAAATCAATGCGATGTATAAGGTTTATCTTCAAATCCATGCGAAACAAATGATTTAGCTACAAATACTTGCGATATAAGTGATATAGCTTCAAATGCTGGCGAAATAAACGAGTTGGCTTAAAATCCATGCGAAACACATGTTGGATCATCAAATCAATGCGATGTAGAAGGTTTAGCTTCAAATCCACGCGAATGAAATGCTTTAGCTTCAAATACTTGCGATATAAGTGATGTAGCTTCAAATGCAGGCGAAATAAACGAGCTAGCTTCAAATCCGTGCGGAACACATGATGTAGCTACAAATCAATGCGATGTATAAGGTTTATCTTCAAATCCATGCGAAACAAATGATTTAGCTACAAATACTTGCGATATAAGTGATATAGTTTCAAATGCTGGCGAAATAAACGAGTTGGCTTAAAATCCATGCGAAACACATGTTGTAGCATCAAATCAATGCGATGTAGAAGGCTTTTGCTTTAAATCCATGCGAAAGAAATGCTTTAGCTTCAAATACTTGCGGTATAAGTGATGTAGCTTCAAATGCAGGCGAAATAAACGATTTGGCTTCAAATCCATGCGAAACCCACGATGTAGCTTCAAATCAATGCGATGTAGAAGGTTTAGCTTCAAATCCATGCGAAACAAATGATTTAGCTACAAATACTTGCGATATAAGTGATATAGCTTCAAATGCTGGCGAAATAACCGAGTTGGCTTCAAATCCATGCGAAACACATGTTGTAACATCAAATCATTGCGATGTAGAAGGCATAGCTTCAAATCCATGCGAAAGAAATGTTTTAGCTTCAAATAATTGCGATATAAGTGATGTGGCTTCAAATGCAGGCGAAATAAACGAGTTAGCTTTAACTTCATGCGGAACACATGATGTAGATTCAAATCAATGCGATGTATAAGGTTTAGCTTCAAATCCATGCGAAACAAATGATTTAGCTACAAATACTTGCGATATAAGTGATGTAGCTTCAAATGCTGGCGAAATAAACGAGCTAGCTTCAAATCCATGCGGAACACATGATGTAGCTACAAATCAATGCGATGTATAAGGTTTATCTTCAAATCCATGCGAAACAAATGATTTAGCTACAAATACTTGCGATATAAGTGATATAGCTTCACATGCTGGCGAAATAAACGATTTTGCTTCAAATCCATGCGAAACCCCTTGATGTAGCTTTAAATCAATGCGATGTAGAAGGTTTAGATTCAAATCCATGCGAAAGAAATGCTTTAGCTTAAAATACCTGCGATATAAGTGATGTAGCTTCAAATGCAGGCGAAATAAACGATTTAGCTTCAAATCCATGCGGAGAACATGATGTAGCTTCTAATCAATGCAATGTGTAAGGTTTATCTTCAAATCAATACGATGTATAAGGTTTAGCTTCAAATCCATGGGAAACAAATGATTTAGCTACAAATACTTGCGATATAAGTTATATAGCTGCAAATGCTGGCGAAATAAACGAGTTGGCTTCAAATCCATGCGAAACACATGTTGTAACATCAAATCATTGCGATGTAGATGGTTTAGAATCAAATCCATGCGAAACAAATGATTTAGTTACAAATACTTGCGATATAAGTGATATAGCTTCAAATGCTGGCGAAATAAACGATTTTGCTTCAAATCCATGCGAAACCCCTTGATGTAGCTTTAAATCAATGCGATGTAGAAGGTTTAGATTCAAATCCATGCGAAAGAAATGCTTTAGCTTAAAATACCTGCGATATAAGTGATGTAGCTTCAAATGCAGGCGAAATAAACGATTTAGCTTCAAATCCATGCGGAGAACATGATGTAGCTTCTAATCAATGCAATGTGTAAGGTTTATCTTCAAATCAATACGATGTATAAGGTTTAGCTTCAAATCCATGGGAAACAAATGATTTAGCTACAAATACTTGCGATATAAGTTATATAGCTGCAAATGCTGGCGAAATAAACGAGTTGGCTTCAAATCCATGCGAAACACATGTTGTAACATCAAATGATTGTGATGTAGAAGGCTTAGCTTCAAATCCATGCGATAGAAATGCTTTAGCTTCAAATGCAGGCGAAATAAACGAGCTAGCTTCAAATCCGTGCGGAACACATGATGTAGCTACAAATCAATGCGATGTATAAGGTTTATCTTCAAATCCATGCGAAACAAATGATTTAGCTACAAATACTTGCGATATAAGTGATATAGCTTCAAATGCTGGCGAAATAAACGAGTTGGCTTCAAATCAAAGCGAAACACATGTTGTAGCATCAAATCAATGCGATGTAGAAGGCTTTTGCTTCAAATCCATGCGAAAGAAATGCTTTAGCATCAAATACTTGCGATATAAGTGATGTAGCTTCAAATGCAGGCGAAATAAACGAGTTAGCTTCAAATCCATACGGAACACATGATGTAGCTTTAAATCAATGCGATGTAGAAGGTTTAGATTCAAATCCATGCGAAAGAAATGCTTTACCTTAAAATACATGCGATATAAGTGATGTAGCTTCAAATGCAGGCGAAATAAACGATTTAGCTTCAAATCCATGCGGAGCACATGATGTAGCTTCTAATCAATGCAATGTGTAAGGTTTATCTTCAAATCAATACGATGTATAAGGTTTAGCTTCAAATCCATGGGAAACAAATGATTTAGCTACAAATACTTGCGATATAAGTTATATAGCTGCAAATGCTGGCGAAGTAAACGAGATAGCTTCAAATCCTTGCGAAAGAAATAATTTAGCTACAAATACTTGCGATATAAGTGATATAGCTTCAAATGCTGGCGAAATAAACGAGTTGGCTTCAAATCCATGCGAAACACATGTTGTAACATCAAATCATTGTGATGTAGAAGGCTTAACTTCAAATCCATGCGATAGAAATGCTTCAGCTTCAAATACTTGCGATATAAGTGATGTAGCTTCAAATGCAGGCGAAATAAACGAGCTAGCTTCAAATCCATGCGGAACACAAGATGTAGCTACAAATCAATGCGATGTATAAGGTTTATCTTCAAATCCATGCGAAACAAATGATTTAGTTACAAATACTTGCGATATAAGTGATATAGCTTCAAATGCTGGCGAAATAAACGAGTTGGCTTCAAATCCATGCGAAACACATGTTGTAACATCAAATCATTGTGATGTAGAAGGCTTAGCTTCAAATCCATGCGATAGAAATGCTTTAGCTTCAAATACTTGCGATATAAGTGATGTAGCTTCAAATGCAGGCGAAATAAACGAGCTAGCTTCAAATCCGTGCGGAACACATGATGTAGCTACAAATCAATGCGATGTATAAGGTTTATCTTCAAATCCATGCGAAACAAATGATTTAGCTACAAATACTTGCGATATAAGTGATATAGCTTCAAATGCTGGCGAAATAAACGAGTTGGCTTCAAATCAATGCGAAACACATGTTGTAACATCAAATCATTGCGATGTAGAAGGCTTAGCTTCAAATCCATGCGAAAGAAATGTTTTAGCTTCAAATAATTGCGATATAAGTGATGTGGCTTCAAATGCAGGCGAAATAAACGAGTTAGCTTCAAATTCATGCGGAACACATGATGTAGATTCAAATCAATGCGATGTATAAGGTTTAGCTTCAAATCCATGCGAAACAAATGATTTAGCTACAAATACTTGCGATATAAGTGATGTAGCTTCAAATGCTGGCGAAATAAACGAGCTAGCTTCAAATCCATGCGGAACACATGATGTAGCTACAAATCAATGCGATGTATAAGGTTTATCTTCAAATCCATGCGAAACAAATGATTTAGCTACAAATACTTGCGATATAAGTGATATAGCTTCAAATGCTGGCGAAATAAACGAGTTGGCTTCAAATCCATGCGAAACACATGTTGTAGCATCAAATCAATGCGATGTAGAAGGTTTAGCATCAAATGCATGCGAAAAAAATGCTTTAGCTTCAAATACTTACGATATATTGATGTAGCTTCAAATGCCGGGAAATAAACGAGTTAGCTTCAAATCCATGCGGAACACATGATGTAGTTTCAAAGCAATGCGATGTAGATGGCATAGATTCAAATCCATGCGAAACAAATGATTTAGCTTCAAATACTTGCGATATAAGTGATAAAGCTGCAAATGCTGGCGAAATAAACGAGATAGCTTCAAATCCATGCGAAACAAATGATTTAGCTACAAATACTTGCGATATAAGTGATATAGCTTCAAATGCTGGCGAAATAAACGAGTTGGCTTAAAACCCATGCGAAACACATGTTGGAGCATCAAATCAATGCGATGTAGAAGGTTTAGCTTCAAATCCATGCGAGAGAAATGCTTTAGCTTCAAATACTTGCGATATAAGTGATGTAGCTTCAAATGCAGGCGAAATAAACGAGCTAGCTTCAAATCCGTGCGGAACACATGATGTAGCTACAAATCAATGCGATGTATAAGGTTTATCTTCAAATCCATGCGAAACAAATGATTTAGCTACAAATACTTGCGATATAAGTGATATAGCTTCAAATGCTGGCGAAATAAACGAGTTAGCTTCAAATCCTTACGGAACACATGATGTAGCTTCAAATCAATGCGATGTAGATGGTTTAGAATCAAATCCATGCGAAACAAATGATTTAGTTACAAATACTTGCGATATAAGTGATATAGCTTCAAATGCTGGCGAAATAAACGATTTTGCTTCAAATCCATGCGAAACCCCTTGATGTAGCTTTAAATCAATGCGATGTAGAAGGTTTAGATTCAAATCCATGCGAAAGAAATGCTTTAGCTTCAAATACTTGCGGTATAAGTGATGTAGCTTCAAATGCAGGCGAAATAAACGATTTAGCTTCAAATCAATGCGATGTAGAAGGTTTAGCTTCAAATCCATGCGAAACAAATGATTTAGCTACAAATACTTGCGATATAAGTGATATAGCTTCAAATGCTGGCGAAATAAACGAGTTGGCTTCAAATCCATGCGAAACACATGTTGTAACATCAAATCATTGCGATGTAGAAGGCTTAGCTTCAAATCCATGCGAAAGAAATGTTTTAGCTTCAAATAATTGCGATATAAGTGATGTGGCTTCAAATGCAGGCGAAATAAACGAGTTAGCTTCAAATTCATGCGGAACACATGCTGTAGATTCAAATCAATGCGATGTATAAGGTTTAGCTTCAAATCCATGCGAAACAAATGATTTAGCTACAAATACTTGCGATATAAGTGATGTAGCTTCAAATGCTGGCGAAATAAACGAGTTGGCTTCAAATCCAAACGAAACACATGTTGTAGCATCAAATCAATGCGATGTAGAAGGTTTAGCTTCAAATCCATGCGAAAGAAATGCTTTAGCATCAAATACTTGCGATATAAGTGATGTAGCTTCAAATGCAGGCGAAATAAACGAGTTAGCTTCAAATCCTTACGGAACACATGATGTAGCTTCAAATCAATGCGATGTAGATGGTTTAGAATCAAATCCATGCGAAACAAATGATTTAGTTACAAATACTTGCGATATAAGTGATATAGATTCAAATGCTGGCGAAATAAACGATTTTGCTTCAAATCCATGCGAAACCCCTTGATGTAGCTTTAAATCAATGCGATGTAGAAGGTTTAGATTCAAATCCATGCGAAAGAAATGCTTTAGCTTAAAATACCTGCGATATAAGTGATGTAGCTTCAAATGCAGGCGAAATAAACGATTTAGCTTCAAATCCATGCGGAGAACATGATGTAGCTTCTAATCAATGCAATGTGTAAGGTTTATCTTCAAATCAATACGATGTATAAGGTTTAGCTTCAAATCCATGGGAAACAAATGATTTAGCTACAAATACTTGCGATATAAGTTATATAGCTGCAAATGCTGGCGAAGTGAACGAGATAGCTTCAAATCCTTGCGAAACAAATGATTTAGCTACAAATACTTGCGATATATGTGATATAGCTTCAAATGCTGGCGAAATAAACGAGTTGGCTTCAAATCCATGCGAAATACATGTTGTAACATCAAATCATTGTGATGTAGAAGGATTAGCTTCAAATCCATGCGATAGAAATGCTTTAGCTTCAAATGCAGGCGAAATAATCGAGCTAGCTTCAAATCCGTGCGGAACACATGATGTAGCTACAAATCAATGCGATGTATAAGGTTTATCTTCAAATCCATGCGAAACAAATGATTTAGCTACAAATACTTGCGATATAAGTGATATAGCTTCAAATGCTGGCGAAATAAACGAGTTGGCTTCAAATCAATGCGAAACACATGTTGTAGCATCAAATCAATGCGATGTAGAAGGCTTTTGCTTCAAATCCATGCGAAAGAAATGCTTTAGCTTCAAATACTTGCGATATAAGTGATGTAGCTTCAAATGCAGGCGAAATAAACGAGTTAGCTTCAAATCCTTACGGAACACATGATGTAGCTTCAAATCAATGCGATGTAGATGGTTTAGAATCAAATCCATGCGAAACAAACGATTTAGTTACAAATACTTGCGATATAAGTGATATAGCTTCAAATGCTGGCGAAATAAACGATTTTGCTTCAAATCCATGCGAAACCCCTTGATGTAGCTTTAAATCAATGCGATGTAGAAGGTTTAGATTCAAATCCATGCGAAAGAAATGCTTTAGCTTCAAATACTTGCGGTATAAGTGATGTAGCTTCAAATGCAGGCGAAATAAACGATTTAGCTTCAAATCCATGCGAAACCCACGATGTAGCTTCAAATCAATGCGATGTAGAAGGTTTAGCTTCAAATCCATGCCAAACAAATGATTTAGCTACAAATACTTGCGATATAAGTGATATAGCTTCAAATGCTGGCGAAATAAACGAGTTGGCTTCAAATCCATGCGAAACACATGTTGTAACATCAAATCATTGCGATGTAGATGGTTTAGAATCAAATCCATGCGAAACAAATGATTTAGTTACAAATACTTGCGATATAAGTGATATAGCTTCAAATGCTGGCGAAATAAACGATTTTGCTTCAAATCCATGCGAAACCCCTTGATGTAGCTTTAAATCAATGCGATGTAGAAGGTTTAGATTCAAATCCATGCGAAAGAAATGCTTTAGCTTAAAATACCTGCGATATAAGTGATGTAGCTTCAAATGCAGGCGAAATAAACGATTTAGCTTCAAATCCATGCGGAGAACATGATGTAGCTTCTAATCAATGCAATGTGTAAGGTTTATCTTCAAATCAATACGATGTATAAGGTTTAGCTTCAAATCCATGGGAAACAAATGATTTAGCTACAAATACTTGCGATATAAGTTATATAGCTGCAAATGCTGGCGAAATAAACGAGTTGGCTTCAAATCCATGCGAAACACATGTTGTAACATCAAATGATTGTGATGTAGAAGGCTTAGCTTCAAATCCATGCGATAGAAATGCTTTAGCTTCAAATGCAGGCGAAATAAACGAGCTAGCTTCAAATCCGTGCGGAACACATGATGTAGCTACAAATCAATGCGATGTATAAGGTTTATCTTCAAATCCATGCGAAACAAATGATTTAGCTACAAATACTTGCGATATAAGTGATATAGCTTCAAATGCTGGCGAAATAAACGAGTTGGCTTCAAATCAAAGCGAAACACATGTTGTAGCATCAAATCAATGCGATGTAGAAGGCTTTTGCTTCAAATCCATGCGAAAGAAATGCTTTAGCATCAAATACTTGCGATATAAGTGATGTAGCTTCAAATGCAGGCGAAATAAACGAGTTAGCTTCAAATCCATACGGAACACATGATGTAGCTTTAAATCAATGCGATGTAGAAGGTTTAGATTCAAATCCATGCGAAAGAAATGCTTTACCTTAAAATACATGCGATATAAGTGATGTAGCTTCAAATGCAGGCGAAATAAACGATTTAGCTTCAAATCCATGCGGAGCACATGATGTAGCTTCTAATCAATGCAATGTGTAAGGTTTATCTTCAAATCAATACGATGTATAAGGTTTAGCTTCAAATCCATGGGAAACAAATGATTTAGCTACAAATACTTGCGATATAAGTTATATAGCTGCAAATGCTGGCGAAGTAAACGAGATAGCTTCAAATCCTTGCGAAAGAAATAATTTAGCTACAAATACTTGCGATATAAGTGATATAGCTTCAAATGCTGGCGAAATAAACGAGTTGGCTTCAAATCCATGCGAAACACATGTTGTAACATCAAATCATTGTGATGTAGAAGGCTTAACTTCAAATCCATGCGATAGAAATGCTTCAGCTTCAAATACTTGCGATATAAGTGATGTAGCTTCAAATGCAGGCGAAATAAACGAGCTAGCTTCAAATCCATGCGGAACACAAGATGTAGCTACAAATCAATGCGATGTATAAGGTTTATCTTCAAATCCATGCGAAACAAATGATTTAGTTACAAATACTTGCGATATAAGTGATATAGCTTCAAATGCTGGCGAAATAAACGAGTTGGCTTCAAATCCATGCGAAACACATGTTGTAACATCAAATCATTGTGATGTAGAAGGCTTAGCTTCAAATCCATGCGATAGAAATGCTTTAGCTTCAAATACTTGCGATATAAGTGATGTAGCTTCAAATGCAGGCGAAATAAACGAGCTAGCTTCAAATCCGTGCGGAACACATGATGTAGCTACAAATCAATGCGATGTATAAGGTTTATCTTCAAATCCATGCGAAACAAATGATTTAGCTACAAATACTTGCGATATAAGTGATATAGCTTCAAATGCTGGCGAAATAAACGAGTTGGCTTCAAATCAATGCGAAACACATGTTGTAACATCAAATCATTGCGATGTAGAAGGCTTAGCTTCAAATCCATGCGAAAGAAATGTTTTAGCTTCAAATAATTGCGATATAAGTGATGTGGCTTCAAATGCAGGCGAAATAAACGAGTTAGCTTCAAATTCATGCGGAACACATGATGTAGATTCAAATCAATGCGATGTATAAGGTTTAGCTTCAAATCCATGCGAAACAAATGATTTAGCTACAAATACTTGCGATATAAGTGATGTAGCTTCAAATGCTGGCGAAATAAACGAGCTAGCTTCAAATCCATGCGGAACACATGATGTAGCTACAAATCAATGCGATGTATAAGGTTTATCTTCAAATCCATGCGAAACAAATGATTTAGCTACAAATACTTGCGATATAAGTGATATAGCTTCAAATGCTGGCGAAATAAACGAGTTGGCTTCAAATCCATGCGAAACACATGTTGTAGCATCAAATCAATGCGATGTAGAAGGTTTAGCATCAAATGCATGCGAAAAAAATGCTTTAGCTTCAAATACTTACGATATATTGATGTAGCTTCAAATGCCGGGAAATAAACGAGTTAGCTTCAAATCCATGCGGAACACATGATGTAGTTTCAAAGCAATGCGATGTAGATGGCATAGATTCAAATCCATGCGAAACAAATGATTTAGCTTCAAATACTTGCGATATAAGTGATAAAGCTGCAAATGCTGGCGAAATAAACGAGATAGCTTCAAATCCATGCGAAACAAATGATTTAGCTACAAATACTTGCGATATAAGTGATATAGCTTCAAATGCTGGCGAAATAAACGAGTTGGCTTAAAACCCATGCGAAACACATGTTGGAGCATCAAATCAATGCGATGTAGAAGGTTTAGCTTCAAATCCATGCGAGAGAAATGCTTTAGCTTCAAATACTTGCGATATAAGTGATGTAGCTTCAAATGCAGGCGAAATAAACCAGCTAGCTTCAAATCCGTGCGGAACACATGATGTAGCTACAAATCAATGCGATGTATAAGGTTTATCTTCAAATCCATGCGAAACAAATGATTTAGCTACAAATACTTGCGATATAAGTGATATAGCTTCAAATGCTGGCGAAATAAACGAGTTAGCTTCAAATCCTTACGGAACACATGATGTAGCTTCAAATCAATGCGATGTAGATGGTTTAGAATCAAATCCATGCGAAACAAATGATTTAGTTACAAATACTTGCGATATAAGTGATATAGCTTCAAATGCTGGCGAAATAAACGATTTTGCTTCAAATCCATGCGAAACCCCTTGATGTAGCTTTAAATCAATGCGATGTAGAAGGTTTAGATTCAAATCCATGCGAAAGAAATGCTTTAGCTTCAAATACTTGCGGTATAAGTGATGTAGCTTCAAATGCAGGCGAAATAAACGATTTAGCTTCAAATCAATGCGATGTAGAAGGTTTAGCTTCAAATCCATGCGAAACAAATGATTTAGCTACAAATACTTGCGATATAAGTGATATAGCTTCAAATGCTGGCGAAATAAACGAGTTGGCTTCAAATCCATGCGAAACACATGTTGTAACATCAAATCATTGCGATGTAGAAGGCTTAGCTTCAAATCCATGCGAAAGAAATGTTTTAGCTTCAAATAATTGCGATATAAGTGATGTGGCTTCAAATGCAGGCGAAATAAACGAGTTAGCTTCAAATTCATGCGGAACACATGCTGTAGATTCAAATCAATGCGATGTATAAGGTTTAGCTTCAAATCCATGCGAAACAAATGATTTAGCTACAAATACTTGCGATATAAGTGATGTAGCTTCAAATGCTGGCGAAATAAACGAGTTGGCTTCAAATCCAAACGAAACACATGTTGTAGCATCAAATCAATGCGATGTAGAAGGTTTAGCTTCAAATCCATGCGAAAGAAATGCTTTAGCATCAAATACTTGCGATTTAAGTGATGTAGCTTCAAATGCAGGCGAAATAAACGAGTTAGCTTCAAATCCTTACGGAACACATGATGTAGCTTCAAATCAATGCGATGTAGATGGTTTAGAATCAAATCCATGCGAAACAAATGATTTAGTTACAAATACTTGCGATATAAGTGATATAGATTCAAATGCTGGCGAAATAAACGATTTTGCTTCAAATCCATGCGAAACCCCTTGATGTAGCTTTAAATCAATGCGATGTAGAAGGTTTAGATTCAAATCCATGCGAAAGAAATGCTTTAGCTTAAAATACCTGCGATATAAGTGATGTAGCTTCAAATGCAGGCGAAATAAACGATTTAGCTTCAAATCCATGCGGAGAACATGATGTAGCTTCTAATCAATGCAATGTGTAAGGTTTATCTTCAAATCAATACGATGTATAAGGTTTAGCTTCAAATCCATGGGAAACAAATGATTTAGCTACAAATACTTGCGATAAAAGTTATATAGCTGCAAATGCTGGCGAAGTGAACGAGATAGCTTCAAATCCTTGCGAAACAAATGATTTAGCTACAAATACTTGCGATATAAGTGATATAGCTTCAAATGCTGGCGAAATAAACGAGTTGGCTTCAAATCCATGCGAAACACATGTTGTAACATCAAATGATTGTGATGTAGAAGGCTTAGCTTCAAATCCATGCGATAGAAATGCTTTAGCTTCAAATGCAGGCGAAATAAACGAGCTAGCTTCAAATCCGTGCGGAACACATGATGTAGCTACAAATCAATGCGATGTATAAGGTTTATCTTCAAATCCATGCGAAACAAATGATTTAGCTACAAATACTTGCGATATAAGTGATATAGCTTCAAATGCTGGCGAAATAAACGAGTTGGCTTCAAATCAAAGCGAAACACATGTTGTAGCATCAAATCAATGCGATGTAGAAGGCTTTTGCTTCAAATCCATGCGAAAGAAATGCTTTAGCATCAAATACTTGCGATATAAGTGATGTAGCTTCAAATGCAGGCGAAATAAACGAGTTAGCTTCAAATCCATACGGAACACATGATGTAGCTTTAAATCAATGCGATGTAGAAGGTTTAGATTCAAATCCATGCGAAAGAAATGCTTTAGCTTAAAATACATGCGATATAAGTGATGTAGCTTCAAATGCAGGCGAAATAAACGATTTAGCTTCAAATCCATGCGGAGCACATGATGTAGCTTCTAATCAATGCAATGTGTAAGGTTTATCTTCAAATCAATACGATGTATAAGGTTTAGCTTCAAATCCATGGGAAACAAATGATTTAGCTACAAATACTTGCGATATAAGTTATATAGCTGCAAATGCTGGCGAAGTAAACGAGATAGCTTCAAATCCTTGCGAAAGAAATAATTTAGCTACAAATACTTGCGATATAAGTGATATAGCTTCAAATGCTGGCGAAATAAACGAGTTGGCTTCAAATCCATGCGAAACACATGTTGTAACATCAAATCATTGTGATGTAGAAGGCTTAACTTCAAATCCATGCGATAGAAATGCTTCAGCTTCAAATACTTGCGATATAAGTGATGTAGCTTCAAATGCAGGCGAAATAAACGAGCTAGCTTCAAATCCATGCGGAACACAAGATGTAGCTACAAATCAATGCGATGTATAAGGTTTATCTTCAAATCCATGCGAAACAAATGATTTAGCTACAAATACTTGCGATATAAGTGATATAGCTTCAAATGCTGGCGAAATAAACGAGTTGGCTTAAAACCCATGCGAAACACATGTTGGAGCATCAAATCAATGCGATGTAGAAGGTTTAGCTTCAAATCCATGCGAGAGAAATGCTTTAGCTTCAAATACTTGCGATATAAGTGATGTAGCTTCAAATGCAGGCGAAATAAACGAGCTAGCTTCAAATCCGTGCGGAACACATGATGTAGCTACAAATCAATGCGATGTATAAGGTTTATCTTCAAATCCATGCGAAACAAATGATTTAGCTACAAATACTTGCGGTATAAGTGATATAGCTTCAAATGCTGGCGAAATAAACGAGTTGGCTTCAAATCCATACGAAACACATGTTGTAGCATCAAATCAATGCGATGTAGAAGGTTTAGATTCAAATCCATGCGAAAGAAATGCTTTAGCTTCAAATACTTGCGGTATAAGTGATGTAGCTTCAATGCAGGCGAAATAAACGATTTAGCTTCAAATCCATGCGAAACCCACGATGTAGCTTCAAATCAATGCGATGTAGAAGGTTTAGCTTCAAATCCATGCGAAACAAATGATTTAGCTACAAATACTTGCGATATAAGTGATATAGCTTCAAATGCTGGCGAAATAAACGAGTTGGCTTCAAATCCATGCGAAACACATGTTGTAACATCAAATCATTGCGATGTAGATGGTTTAGAATCAAATCCATGCGAAACAAATGATTTAGTTACAAATACTTGCGATATAAGTGATATAGCTTCAAATGCTGGCGAAATAAACGATTTTGCTTCAAATCCATGCGAAACCCCTTGATGTAGCTTTAAATCAATGCGATGTAGAAGGTTTAGATTCAAATCCATGCGAAAGAAATGCTTTAGCTTAAAATACCTGCGATATAAGTGATGTAGCTTCAAATGCAGGCGAAATAAACGATTTAGCTTCAAATCCATGCGGAGAACATGATGTAGCTTCTAATCAATGCAATGTGTAAGGTTTATCTTCAAATCAATACGATGTATAAGGTTTAGCTTCAAATCCATGGGAAACAAATGATTTAGCTACAAATACTTGCGATATAAGTTATATAGCTGCAAATGCTGGCGAAGTGAACGAGATAGCTTCAAATCCTTGCGAAACAAATGATTTAGCTACAAATACTTGCGATATAAGTGATATAGCTTCAAATGCTGGCGAAATAAACGAGTTGGCTTCAAATCCATGCGAAACACATGTTGTAACATCAAATGATTGTGATGTAGAAGGCTTAGCTTCAAATCCATGCGATAGAAATGCTTTAGCTTCAAATGCAGGCGAAATAAACGAGCTAGCTTCAAATCCGTGCGGAACACATGATGTAGCTACAAATCAATGCGATGTATAAGGTTTATCTTCAAATCCATGCGAAACAAATGATTTAGCTACAAATACTTGCGATATAAGTGATATAGCTTCAAATGCTGGCGAAATAAACGAGTTGGCTTCAAATCAAAGCGAAACACATGTTGTAGCATCAAATCAATGCGATGTAGAAGGCTTTTGCTTCAAATCCATGCGAAAGAAATGCTTTAGCATCAAATACTTGCGATATAAGTGATGTAGCTTCAAATGCAGGCGAAATAAACGAGTTAGCTTCAAATCCATACGGAACACATGATGTAGCTTTAAATCAATGCGATGTAGAAGGTTTAGATTCAAATCCATGCGAAAGAAATGCTTTAGCTTAAAATACATGCGATATAAGTGATGTAGCTTCAAATGCAGGCGAAATAAACGATTTAGCTTCAAATCCATGCGGAGCACATGATGTAGCTTCTAATCAATGCAATGTGTAAGGTTTATCTTCAAATCAATACGATGTATAAGGTTTAGCTTCAAATCCATGGGAAACAAATGATTTAGCTACAAATACTTGCGATATAAGTTATATAGCTGCAAATGCTGGCGAAGTAAACGAGATAGCTTCAAATCCTTGCGAAAGAAATAATTTAGCTACAAATACTTGCGATATAAGTGATATAGCTTCAAATGCTGGCGAAATAAACGAGTTGGCTTCAAATCCATGCGAAACACATGTTGTAACATCAAATCATTGTGATGTAGAAGGCTTAACTTCAAATCCATGCGATAGAAATGCTTCAGCTTCAAATACTTGCGATATAAGTGATGTAGCTTCAAATGCAGGCGAAATAAACGAGCTAGCTTCAAATCCATGCGGAACACAAGATGTAGCTACAAATCAATGCGATGTATAAGGTTTATCTTCAAATCCATGCGAAACAAATGATTTAGCTACAAATACTTGCGATATAAGTGATATAGCTTCAAATGCTGGCGAAATAAACGAGTTGGCTTAAAACCCATGCGAAACACATGTTGGAGCATCAAATCAATGCGATGTAGAAGGTTTAGCTTCAAATCATGCGAGAGAAATGCTTTAGCTTCAAATACTTGCGATATAAGTGATGTAGCTTCAAATGCAGGCGAAATAAACGAGCTAGCTTCAAATCCGTGCGGAACACATGATGTAGCTACAAATCAATGCGATGTATAAGGTTTATCTTCAAATCCATGCGAAACAAATGATTTAGCTACAAATACTTGCGGTATAAGTGATATAGCTTCAAATGCTGGCGAAATAAACGAGTTGGCTTCAAATCCATACGAAACACATGTTGTAGCATCAAATCAATGCGATGTAGAAGGTTTAGATTCAAATCCATGCGAAAGAAATGCTTTAGCTTCAAATACTTGCGGTATAAGTGATGTAGCTTCAAATGCAGGCGAAATAAACGATTTAGCTTCAAATCCATGCGAAACCCACGATGTAGCTTCAAATCAATGCGATGTAGAAGGTTTAGCTTCAAATCCATGCGAAACAAATGATTTAGCTACAAATACTTGCGATATAAGTGATATAGCTTCAAATGCTGGCGAAATAAACGAGTTGGCTTCAAATCCATGCGAAACACATGTTGTAACATCAAATCATTGCGATGTAGATGGTTTAGAATCAAATCCATGCGAAACAAATGATTTAGTTACAAATACTTGCGATATAAGTGATATAGCTTCAAATGCTGGCGAAATAAACGATTTTGCTTCAAATCCATGCGAAACCCCTTGATGTAGCTTTAAATCAATGCGATGTAGAAGGTTTAGATTCAAATCCATGCGAAAGAAATGCTTTAGCTTAAAATACCTGCGATATAAGTGATGTAGCTTCAAATGCAGGCGAAATAAACGATTTAGCTTCAAATCCATGCGGAGAACATGATGTAGCTTCTAATCAATGCAATGTGTAAGGTTTATCTTCAAATCAATACGATGTATAAGGTTTAGCTTCAAATCCATGGGAAACAAATGATTTAGCTACAAATACTTGCGATATAAGTTATATAGCTGCAAATGCTGGCGAAGTGAACGAGATAGCTTCAAATCCTTGCGAAACAAATGATTTAGCTACAAATACTTGCGATATAAGTGATATAGCTTCAAATGCTGGCGAAATAAACGAGTTGGCTTCAAATCCATGCGAAACACATGTTGTAACATCAAATGATTGTGATGTAGAAGGCTTAGCTTCAAATCCATGCGATAGAAATGCTTTAGCTTCAAATGCAGGCGAAATAAACGAGCTAGCTTCAAATCCGTGCGGAACACATGATGTAGCTACAAATCAATGCGATGTATAAGGTTTATCTTCAAATCCATGCGAAACAAATGATTTAGCTACAAATACTTGCGATATAAGTGATATAGCTTCAAATGCTGGCGAAATAAACGAGTTGGCTTCAAATCAAAGCGAAACACATGTTGTAGCATCAAATCAATGCGATGTAGAAGGCTTTTGCTTCAAATCCATGCGAAAGAAATGCTTTAGCATCAAATACTTGCGATATAAGTGATGTAGCTTCAAATGCAGGCGAAATAAACGAGTTAGCTTCAAATCCATACGGAACACATGATGTAGCTTTAAATCAATGCGATGTAGAAGGTTTAGATTCAAATCCATGCGAAAGAAATGCTTTAGCTTAAAATACATGCGATATAAGTGATGTAGCTTCAAATGCAGGCGAAATAAACGATTTAGCTTCAAATCCATGCGGAGCACATGATGTAGCTTCTAATCAATGCAATGTGTAAGGTTTATCTTCAAATCAATACGATGTATAAGGTTTAGCTTCAAATCCATGGGAAACAAATGATTTAGCTACAAATACTTGCGATATAAGTTATATAGCTGCAAATGCTGGCGAAGTAAACGAGATAGCTTCAAATCCTTGCGAAAGAAATAATTTAGCTACAAATACTTGCGATATAAGTGATATAGCTTCAAATGCTGGCGAAATAAACGAGTTGGCTTCAAATCCATGCGAAACACATGTTGTAACATCAAATCATTGTGATGTAGAAGGCTTAACTTCAAATCCATGCGATAGAAATGCTTCAGCTTCAAATACTTGCGATATAAGTGATGTAGCTTCAAATGCAGGCGAAATAAACGAGCTAGCTTCAAATCCATGCGGAACACAAGATGTAGCTACAAATCAATGCGATGTATAAGGTTTATCTTCAAATCCATGCGAAACAAATGATTTAGCTACAAATACTTGCGATATAAGTGATATAGCTTCAAATGCTGGCGAAATAAACGAGTTGGCTTAAAACCCATGCGAAACACATGTTGGAGCATCAAATCAATGCGATGTAGAAGGTTTAGCTTCAAATCCATGCGAGAGAAATGCTTTAGCTTCAAATACTTGCGATATAAGTGATGTAGCTTCAAATGCAGGCGAATAAACGAGCTAGCTTCAAATCCGTGCGGAACACATGATGTAGCTACAAATCAATGCGATGTATAAGTTTATCTTCAAATCCATGCGAAACAAATGATTTAGCTACAAATACTTGCGATATAAGTGATATAGCTTCAAATGCTGGCGAAATAAACGAGTTGGCTTCAAATCCATACGAAACACATGTTGTAGCATCAAATCAATGCGATGTAGAAGGTTTAGATTCAAATCATGCGAAAGAAATGCTTTAGCTTCAAATACTTGCGGTATAAGTGATGTAGCTTCAAATGCAGGCGAAATAAACGATTTAGCTTCAAATCCATGCGAAACCCACGATGTAGCTTCAAATCAATGCGATGTAGAAGGTTTAGCTTCAAATCCATGCGAACAAATGATTTAGCTACAAATACTTGCGATATAAGTGATATAGCTTCAAATGCTGGCGAAATAACGAGTTGGCTTCAAATCCATGCGAAACACATGTTGTAACATCAAATCATTGCGATGTAGATGGTTTAGAATCAAATCCATGCGAAACAAATGATTTAGTTACAAATACTTGCGATATAAGTGATATAGCTTCAAATGCTGGCGAAATAAACGATTTTGCTTCAAATCCATGCGAAACCCCTTGATGTAGCTTTAAATCAATGCGATGTAGAAGGTTTAGATTCAAATCCATGCGAAAGAAATGCTTTAGCTTAAAATACATGCGATATAAGTGATGTAGCTTCAAATGCAGGCGAAATAAACGATTTAGCTTCAAATCCATGCGGAGCACATGATGTAGCTTCTAATCAATGCAATGTGTAAGGTTTATCTTCAAATCAATACGATGTATAAGGTTTAGCTTCAAATCCATGGGAAACAAATGATTTAGCTACAAATACTTGCGATATAAGTTATATAGCTGCAAATGCTGGCGAAGTAAACGAGATAGCTTCAAATCCTTGCGAAAGAAATAATTTAGCTACAAATACTTGCGATATAAGTGATATAGCTTCAAATGCTGGCGAAATAAACGAGTTGGCTTCAAATCCATGCGAAACACATGTTGTAACATCAAATCATTGTGATGTAGAAGGCTTAACTTCAAATCCATGCGATAGAAATGCTTCAGCTTCAAATACTTGCGATATAAGTGATGTAGCTTCAAATGCAGGCGAAATAAACGAGCTAGCTTCAAATCCATGCGGAACACAAGATGTAGCTACAAATCAATGCGATGTATAAGGTTTATCTTCAAATCCATGCGAAACAAATGATTTAGCTACAAATACTTGCGATATAAGTGATATAGCTTCAAATGCTGGCGAAATAAACGAGTTGGCTTAAAACCCATGCGAAACACATGTTGGAGCATCAAATCAATGCGATGTAGAAGGTTTAGCTTCAAATCCATGCGAGAGAAATGCTTTAGCTTCAAATACTTGCGATATAAGTGATGTAGCTTCAAATGCAGGCGAAATAAACGAGCCAGCTTCAAATCCGTGCGGAACACATGATGTAGCTACAAATGCAATGCGATGTATAAGGTTTATCTTCAAATCCATGCGAAACAAATGATTTAGCTACAAATACTTGCGATATAAGTGATATAGCTTCAAATGCTGGCGAAATAAACGAGTTGGCTTCAAATCCATACGAAACACATGTTGTAGCATCAAATCAATGCGATGTAGAAGTTTAGCTTCAATCCATGCGAAAGAATGCTTTAGCTTCAAATACTTGCGATATAAGTGATGTAGCTTCAAATGCAGGCGAAATAAACGAGGTTAGCTTCAAATCCATGCGGAACACATGATGTAGCTTCAAATCAATGCGATGTAGATGGTTTAGAATCAAATCCATGCGAAACAAATGATTTAGTTACAAATACTTGCGATATAAGTGATATAGCTTCAAATGCTGGCGAAATAAACGAGTTGGCTTCAAATCCAAACGAAACACATGTTGTAGCATCAAATCAATGCGATGTAGAAGGTTTAGCTTCAAATCCATGCGAAAGAAATGCTTTAGCATCAAATACTTGCGATATAAGTGATGTAACTTCAAATGCAGGCGAAATAAACGATTTGGCTTCAAATCCATGCGAAACCCACGATGTAGCTTCAAATCAATGCGATGTAGAAGGTTTAGCTTCAAATCCATGCGAAACAAATGATTTAGCTACAAATACTTGCGATATAAGTGATATAGCTTCAAATGCTGGCGAAATAAACGAGTTGGCTTCAAATCATGCGAAACACATGTTGTAACATCAAATCATTGCGATGTAGAAGGCTTAGCTTCAAATCCATGCGAAAGAAATGTTTTAGCTTCAAATAATTGCGATATAAGTGATGTGGCTTCAAATGCAGGCGAAATAAACGAGTTAGCTTTAACTTCATGCGGAACACATGATGTAGATTCAAATCAATGCGATGTATAAGGTTTAGCTTCAAATCCATGCGAAACAAATGATTTAGCTACAAATACTTGCGATATAAGTGATGTAGCTTCAAATGCTGGCGAAATAAACGAGCTAGCTTCAAATCCATGCGGAACACATGATGTAGCTACAAATCAATGCGATGTATAAGGTTTATCTTCAAATCCATGCGAAACAAATGATTTAGCTACAAATACTTGCGATATAAGTGATATAGCTTCAAATGCTGGCGAAATAAACGAGTTGGCTTCAAATCCATGCGAAACACATGTTGTAGCATCAAATCAATGCGATGTAGAAGGTTTAGCATCAAATGCATGCGAAGAAAATGCATTAGCTTCAAATACTTACGATATATTGATGTAGCTTCAAATGCCGGGAAATAAACGAGTTAGCTTCAAATCCATGCGGAACACATGATGTAGTTTCAAAGCAATGCGATGTAGATGGCATAGATTCAAATCCATGCGAAACAAATGATTTAGCTTCAAATACTTGCGATATAAGTGATGTAGCTTCAAATGCAGGCGAAATAAACGAGTTAGCTTCAAATCCATGCGGAACACATGATGTAGCTTCAAATCAATGCGATGTAGATGGTTTAGAATCAAATCCATGCGAAACAAATGATTTAGTTACAAATACTTGCGATATAAGTGATATAGCTTCAAATGCTGGCGAAATAAACGATTTTGCTTCAAATCCATGCGAAACCCCTTGATGTAGCTTTAAATCAATGCGATGTAGAAGGTTTAGATTCAAATCCATGCGAAAGAAATGCTTTAGCTTAAAATACTTGCGATATAAGTGATGTAGCTTCAAATGCAGGCGAAATAAACGATTTAGCTTCAAATCCATGCGGAGCACATGATGTAGCTTCTAATCAATGCAATGTGTAAGGTTTATCTTCAAATCAATACGATGTATAAGGTTTAGCTTCTAATCCATGGGAAACAAATGATTTAGCTACAAATACTTGCGATATAAGTTATATAGCTGCAAATGCTGGCGAAGTGAACGAGATAGCTTCAAATCCTTGCGAAACAAATGATTTAGCTACAAAATACTTGCGATATAAGTAATATAGCTTCAAATGCTGGCGAAATAAACGAGTTGGCTTCAAATCCATGCGAAACACATGTTGTAACATCAAATCATTGTGATGTAGAAGGCTTAGCTTCAAATCCATGCGATAGAAATGCTTTAGCTTCAAATGCAGGCGAAATAATCGAGCTAGCTTCAAATCCGTGCGGAACACATGATGTAGCTACAAATCAATGCGATGTATAAGGTTTATCTTCAAATCCATGCGAAACAAATGATTTAGCTCCAAATACTTGCGATATAAGTGATATAGCTTCAAATGCTGGCGAAATAAACGAGTTGGCTTCAAATCAATGCGAAACACATGTTGTAGCATCAAATCAATGCGATGTAGAAGGCTTTTGCTTCAAATCCCATGCGAAAGAAATGCTTTAGCTTCAAATACTTGCGATATAAGTGATGTAGCTTCAAATGCAGGCGAAATAATCGAGTTAGCTTCAAATCCTTACGGCACATGATGTAGCTTCAAATCAATGCGATGTAGATGGTTTAGAATCAAATCCATGCGAAACAAATGATTTAGTTACAAATACTTGCGATATAAGTGATATAGCTTCAAATGCTGGCGAAATAAACGATTTTGCTTCAAATCCATGCGAAACCCCTTGATGTAGCTTTAAATCAATGCGATGTAGAAGGTTTAGATTCAAATCCATGCGAAAGAAATGCTTTAGCTTCAAATTCTTGCGGTATAAGTGATGTAGCTTCAAATGCAGGCGAAATAAACGATTTAGCTTCAAATCCATGCGAAACCCACGATGTAGCTTCAAATCAATGCGATGTAGAAGGTTTAGCTTCAAATCCATGCGAAACAAATGATTTAGCTACAAATACTTGCGATATAAGTGATATAGCATCAAATGCTGGCGAAATAAACGAGTTGGCTTCAAATCCATGCGAAACACATGTTGTAACATCAAATCATTGCGATGTAGAAGGCTTAGCTTCAAATCCATGCGAAAGAAATGTTTTAGCTTCAAATAATTGCGATATAAGTGATGTGGCTTCAAATGCAGGCGAAATAAACGAGTTAGCTTCAAATTCATGCGGAACACATGATGTAGATTCAAATCAATGCGATGTATAAGGTTTAGCTTCAAATCCATGCGAAACAAATGATTTAGCTACAAATACTTGCGATATAAGTGATGTAGCTTCAAATGCTGGCGAAATAAACGAGCTAGCTTCAAATCCATGCGGAACACATGATGTAGCTACAAATCAATGCGATGTATAAGGTTTATCTTCAAATCCATGCGAAACAAATGATTTAGCTACAAATACTTGCGATATAAGTGATATAGCTTCAAATGCTGGCGAAATAAACGAGTTGGCTTCAAATCCATGCGAAACACATGTTGTAGCATCAAATGCATGCGAAAAAAATGCTTTAGCTTCAAATACTTGCGATATAAGTGATATAGCTTCAAATGCTGGCGAAATAAACGAGTTGGCTTAAAATCCATGCGAAACACATGTTGGAGCATCAAATCAATGCGATGTAGAAGGTTTAGCTTCAAATCCATGCGAGAGAAATGCTTTAGCTTCAAATACTTGCGATATAAGTGATGTAGCTTCAAATGCAGGCGAAATAAACGAGCTAGCTTCAAATCCGTGCGGAACACATGATGTAGCTACAAATCAATGCGATGTATAAGGTTTATCTTCAAATCCATGCGAAACAAATGATTTAGCTACAAATACTTGCGATATAAGTGATGTAGCTTCAAATGCAGGCGAAATAAACGAGTTAGCTTCAAATCCATGCGGAACACATGATGTAGCTTCAAATCAATGCGATGTAGATGGTTTAGAATCAAATCCATGCGAAACAAATGATTTAGTTACAAATACTTGCGATATAAGTGATATAGCTTCAAATGCTGGCGAAATAAACGAGTTGGCTTCAAATCCAAACGAAACACATGTTGTAGCATCAAATCAATGCGATGTAGAAGGTTTAGCTTCAAATCCATGCGAAAGAAATGCTTTAGCATCAAATACTTGCGATATAAGTGATGTAGCTTCAAATGCAGGCGAAATAAACGAGTTAGCTTCAAATCCTTAGGGAACACATGATGTAGCTTCAAATCAATGCGATGTAGATGGTTTAGAATCAAATCCATGCGAAACAAATGATTTAGTTACAAATACTTGCGATATAAGTGATATAGATTCAAATGCTGGCGAAATAAACGATTTTGCTTCAAATCCATGCGAAACCCCTTGATGTAGATTTAAATCAATGCGATGTAGAAGGTTTAGATTCAAATCCATGCGAAAGAAATGCTTTAGCTTAAAATACTTGCGATATAAGTGATGTAGCTTCAAATGCAGGCGAAATAAACGATTTAGCTACAAATCCATGCGGAGTACATGATGTAGCTTCTAATCAATGCAATGTGTAAGGTTTATCTTCAAATCAATACGATGTATAAGGTTTAGCTTCAAATCCATGGGAAACAAATGATTTAGCTACAAATACTTGCGCTATATTTTATATAGCTGCAAATGCTGGCGAGGTGAACGAGATAGCTTCAAATCCTTGCGAAACAAATGACTTAGCTACAAATACTTGCGATATAAGTGATATAGCTTCAAATGCTGGCGAAATAAACGAGTTGGCTTCAAATCCATGCGAAACACATGTTGTAACATCAAATCATTGTGATGTAGAAGGCTTAGCTTCAAATCCATGCGATAGAAATGCTTTAGCTTCAAATGCAGGCGAAATAATCGAGCTAGCTTCAAATCCGTGCGGAACACATGATGTAGCTACAAATCAATGCGATGTATAAGGTTTATCTTCAAAACCATGCGAAACAAATGATTTAGCTACAAATACTTGCAATATAAGTGATATAGCTTCAAATGCTGGCGAAATAAACGAGTTGGCTTCAAATCAATGCGAAACACATGTTGTAGCATCAAATCAATGCGATGTAGAAGGCTTTTGCTTCAAATCCATGCGAAAGAAATGCTTTAGCTTCAAATACTTGCGATATAAGTAATGTAGCTTCAAATGCAGGCGAAATAAACGATTTATCTTCAAATCCATGCGGAACACATGATGTAGCTTCAAATCAATGCAATGTGTAAGGTTTACCTTCAAATCGATACGATGTATAAGGTTTAGCTTCAAATCCATGGGAAACAAATGATTTTGCTTCAAATACTTGCGGTATAAGTGATATAGCTTCAAATGTTGGCGAAATAAACGAGATAGCTTCAAATCCACGCGAAACCCACGATGTAGCTTCAAATTAATGCGATGTAGAAGGTTTAGCTTCAAATCCATGCGAAACAAATGATATAGCTACAAATACTTGCGATATAAGTGATATAGCTTCAAATGCTGGCGAAATAAACGAGTTGGCTTCAAATCCAAACGAAACACATGGTGTAGCTACAAATCAATGCGATGTATAAGGTTTATCTTCAAATCCATGCGAAACGAATGATTTAGCTACAAATACTTGCGATATAAGTGATATAGCTTCAAATGCTGGCGAAATAAACGAGTTGGCTTCAAATCAATGCGAAACACATGTTGTAGCATCAAATCAATGAGATGTAGAAGGCTTTTGCTTCAAATCCATGCGAAAGAAATGCTTTAGCTTCAAATACTTGCGATATAAGTGATGTAGCATCAAATGCAGGCGAAATAAACGATTTAGCTTCAAATCCATGCGGAACACATGATGTAGCTTCAAATCAATGCAATGTGTAAGGTTTACCTTCAAATCAATACGATGTATAAGGTTTAGCTTCAAATCCATGGGAAACAAATGATTTTGCTTCAAATACTTGCGATATAAGTGATATAGCTTCAAATGCAGGCGAAATAAACGAGCTAGCTTCAAATCCATGCGGAACACATGATGTAGCTACAAATCAATGCGATGTATAAGGTTTATCTTCAAATCCATGCGAAACAAATGATTTAGCTACAAATACTTGCGATATAAGTGATATAGCTTCAAATGCTGGAGAAATAAACGAGTTGGCTTAAAATCCATGCGAAACACATGTTGGAGCATCAAATCAATGCGATGTAGAAGGTTTAGCTTCAAATCCATGCGAATGAAATTGTTTAGCTTCAAATACTTGCGATATAAGTGATGTAGCTTCAAATGCAGGCGAAATAAACGAGCTAGCTTCAAATCCGTGCGGAACTCATGATGTAGCTACAAATCAATGCGATGTATAAGGTTTATCTTCAAATCCATGCGAAACAAATGATTTAGCTACAAATACTTGCGATATAAGTGATATAGCTTCAAATGCTGGCGAAATAAACGAGTTGGCTTCAAATCCATACGAAACACATGTTGTAGCATCAAATCAATGCGATGTAGAAGGTTTAGCTACAAATCCATGCGAAAGAAATGCTTTAGCATCAAATACTTGCGATATAAGTGATGTAGCTTCAAATGCAGGCGAAATAAACGAGTTAGCTTCAAATCCTTACGGAACACATGATGTAGCTTCAAATCAATGCGATGTAGATGGTTTAGAATCAAATCCATGCGAAACAAATGATTTAGTTACAAATACTTGCGATATAAGTGATATAGCTTCAAATGCTGGCGAAATAAACGATTTTGCTTCAAATCCATGCGAAACCCCTTGATGTAGCTTTAAATCAATGCGATGTAGAAGGTTTAGATTCAAATCCATGCGAAAGAAATGCTTTAGCTTCAAATACTTGCGGTATAAGTGATGTAGCTTCAAATGCAGGCGAAATAAACGATTTAGCTTCAAATCCATGCGAAACCCACGATGTAGCTTCAAATCAATGCGATGTAGAAGGTTTAGCTTCAAATCCATGCGAAAACAAATGATTTAGCTACAAATACTTGCGATATAAGTGATATAACTTCAAATGCTGGCGAAATGAACGAGTTGGCTTCAAATCCATGCGAAACACATGTTGTAACATGAAATCATTGCGATGTAGAAGGCTTAGCTTCAAATCCATGCGAAAGAAATGTTTTAGCTTCAAATAATTGCGATATAAGTGATGTGGCTTCAAATGCAGGCGAAATAAACGAGTTAGCTTCAAATTCATGCGGAACACATGATGTAGATTCAAATCAATGCGATGTATAAGGTTTAGCTTCAAATCCATGAAAACAAATGATTTAGCTACAAATACTTGCGATATAAGTGATGTAGCTTCAAATGCTGGCGAAATAAACGAGCTAGCTTCAAATCCATGCGGAACACATGATGTAGCTACAAATCAATGCGATGTATAAGGTTTATCTTCAAATCCATGCGAAACAAATGATTTAGCTACAAATACTTGCGATATAAGTGATATAGCTTCAAATGCTGGCGAAATAAACGAGTTGGCTTCAAATCCATGCGAAACACATGTTGTAGCATCAAATCAATGCGATGTAGAAGGTTTAGCATCAAATGCATGCGAAAAAAATGCTTTAGCTTCAAATACTTACGATATATTGATGTAGCTTCAAATGCCGGGAAATAAACAAGTTAGCTTCAAATCCATGCGGAACACATGATGTAGTTTCAAATCAATGCGATGTAGATGTCATAGATTCAAATCCATGCGAAACAAATGATTTAGCTTCAAATACTTGCGATATAAGTGATAAAGCTGCAAATGCTGGCGAAATAAACGAGATAGCTTCAAATCCATGCGAAACAAATGATTTAGCTACAAATACTTGCGATATAAGTGATATAGCTTCAAATGCTGGCGAAATAAACGAGTTGGCTTAAAATCCATGCGAAACACATGTTGGAGCATCAAATCAATGCGATGTAGAAGGTTTAGCTTCAAATCCATGCGAGAGAAATGCTTTAGCTTTAAATACTTGCGATATAAGTGATGTAGCTTCAAATGCAGGCGAAATAAACGAGTTAGCTTCAAATCCATGCGGAACACATGATGTAGCTTCAAATCAATGCGATGTAGATGGTTTAGAATCAAATCCATGCGAAACAAATGATTTAGTTACAAATACTTGCGATATAAGTGATATAGCTTCAAATGCTGGCGAAATAAACGAGTTGGCTTCAAATCCAAGCGAAACACATGTTGTAGCATCAAATCAATGCGATGTAGAAGGTTTAGCTTCAAATCCATGCGAAAGAAATGCTTTAGCATCAAATACTTGCGATATAAGTGATGTAGCTTCAAATGCAGGCGAAATAAACGATTTAGCTTCAAATCCATGCGGAGCACATGATGTAGCTTCTAATCAATGCAATGTGTAAGGTTTATCTTCAAATCAATACGATGTATAAGGTTTAGCTTCAAATCCATGGCAAACAAATGATTTAGCTACAAATACTTGCGATATAAGTTATATAGCTGCAAATGCTGGCGAAGTGAACGAGATAGCTTCAAATCCTTGCGAAACAAATGATTTAGCTACAAATACTTGCGATATAAGTGATATAGCTTCAAATGCTGGCGAAATAAACGAGTTGGCTTCAAATCCATGCGAAACACATGTTGTAACATCAAATCATTGTGATGTAGAAGGCTTAGCTTCAAATCCATGCGATAGAAATGCTTTAGCTTCAAATGCAGGCGAAATAATCGAGCTAGCGTCAAATCCGTGCGGAACACATGATGTAGCTACAAATCAATGCGATGCATAAGGTTTATCTTCAAATCCATGCGAAACAAATGATTTAGCTACAAATACTTGCGATATAAGTGATATAGCTTCAAATGCTGGCGAAATAAACGAGTTGGCTTCAAATCCATGCGAAACACATGTTGTAGCATCAAATCAATGCGATGTAGAAGGTTTAGCATCAAATGCATGCGAAAAAAATGCTTTAGCTTCAAATACTTACGATATATTGATGTAGCTTCAAATGCCGGGAAATAAACAAGTTAGCTTCAAATCCATGCGGAACACATGATGCAGTTTCAAATCAATGCGATGTAGATGTCATAGATTCAAATCCATGCGAAACAAATGATTTAGCTTCAAATACTTGCGATATAAGTGATAAAGCTGCAAATGCTGGCGAAATAAACGAGATAGCTTCAAATCCATGCGAAACAAATGATTTAGCTACAAATACTTGCGATATAAGTGATATAGCTTCAAATGCTGGCGAAATAAACGAGTTGGCTTAAAATCCATGCGAAACACATGTTGGAGCATCAAATCAATGCGATGTAGAAGGTTTAGCTTCAAATCCATGCGAGAGAAATGCTTTAGCTTTAAATACTTGCGATATAAGTGATGTAGCTTCAAATGCAGGCGAAATAAACGAGTTAGCTTCAAATCCATGCGGAACACATGATGTAGCTTCAAATCAATGCGATGTAGATGGTTTAGAATCAAATCCATGCGAAACAAATGATTTAGTTACAAATACTTGCGATATAAGTGATATAGCTTCAAATGCTGGCGAAATAAACGAGTTGGCTTCAAATCCAAGCGAAACACATGTTGTAGCATCAAATCAATGCGATGTAGAAGGTTTAGCTTCAAATCCATGCGAAAGAAATGCTTTAGCATCAAATACTTGCGATATAAGTGATGTAGCTTCAAATGCAGGCGAAATAAACGATTTAGCTTCAAATCCATGCGGAGCACATGATGTAGCTTCTAATCAATGCAATGTGTAAGGTTTATCTTCAAATCAATACGATGTATAAGGTTTAGCTTCAAATCCATGGCAAACAAATGATTTAGCTACAAATACTTGCGATATAAGTTATATAGCTGCAAATGCTGGCGAAGTGAACGAGATAGCTTCAAATCCTTGCGAAACAAATGATTTAGCTACAAATACTTGCGATATAAGTGATATAGCTTCAAATGCTGGCGAAATAAACGAGTTGGCTTCAAATCCATGCGAAACACATGTTGTAACATCAAATCATTGTGATGTAGATGGCTTAGCTTCAAATCCATGCGATAGAAATGCTTTAGCTTCAAATGCAGGCGAAATAATCGAGCTAGCGTCAAATCCGTGCGGAACACATGATGTAGCTACAAATCAATGCGATGCATAAGGTTTATCTTCAAATCCATGCGAAACAAATGATTTAGCTACAAATACTTGCGATATAAGTGATATAGCTTCAAATGCTGGCGAAATAAACGAGTTGGCTTCAAATCAATGCGAAACACATGTTGTAGCATCAAATCAATGCGATGTAGAAGGCTTTTGCTTCAAATCCATGCGAAAGAAATGCTTTAGCTTCAAATACTTGCGATATAAGTGATGTAGCTTCAAATGCAGGCGAAATAAACGATTTAGCTTCAAATCCATGCGGAACACATGATGTAGCTTCAAATCAATGCAATGTGTAAGGTTTACCTTCAAATCGATACGATGTATAAGGTTTAGCTTCAAATCCATGGGAAACAAATGATTTTGCTTCAAATACTTGCGATATAAGTGATATAGCTTCAAATGTTGGCGAAATAAACGAGATAGCTTCAAATCCACGCGAAACCCACGATGTAGCTTCAAATTAATGCGATGTAGAAGGTTTAGCTTCAAATCCATGCGAAACAAATGATATAGCTACAAATACTTGCGATATAAGTGATATAGCTTCAAATGCTGGCGAAATAAACGAGTTGGCTTCAAATCCATACGAAACACATGTTGTAGCATCAAATCAATGCGATGTAGAAGGTTTAGCTTCAAATCCATGCGAAAGAAATGCTTTAGCTTCAAATACTTGCGATATAAGTGATGTAGCTTCAAATGCAGGCGAAATAAACGAGTTGGCTTCAAATCCGTGCGGAACACATGATGTAGCTACAAATCAATGCGATGTATAAGGTTTATCTTCAAATCCATGCGAAACAAATGATTTAGCTACAAATACTTGCGATATAAGTGATATAGCTTCAAATGCTGGCGAAATAAACGAGTTGGCTTTAAATCCATACGAAACACATGTTGTAGCATCAAATCAATGCGATGTAGAAGGTTTAGCTTCAAATCCATGCGAAAGAAATGCTTTAGCTTCAAATACTTGCGATATAAGTGATGTAGCTTCAAATGCAGGCGAAATAAACGAGTTAGCTTCAAATCCATGCGGAACACATGATGTAGCTTCAAATCAATGCGATGTAGATGGTTTAGAATCAAATCCATGCGAAACAAATGATTTAGTTACAAATACTTGCGATATAAGTGATATAGCTTCAAATGCTGGCGAAATAAACGAGTTGGCTTCAAATCCAAACGAAACACATGTTGTAGCATCAAATCAATGCGATGTAGAAGGTTTAGCTTCAAATCCATGCGAAAGAAATGCTTTAGCATCAAATACTTGCGATATAAGTGATGTAGCTTCAAATGCAGGCGAAATAAACGAGTTAGCTTCAAATCCTTAGGGAACACATGATGTAGCTTCAAATCAATGCGATGTAGATGGTTTAGAATCAAATCCATGCGAAACAAATGATTTAGTTACAAATACTTGCGATATAAGTGATATAGATTCAAATGCTGGCGAAATAAACGATTTTGCTTCAAATCCATGCGAAACCCCTTGATGTAGATTTAAATCAATGCGATGTAGAAGGTTTAGATTCAAATCCATGCGAAAGAAATGCTTTAGCTTAAAATACTTGCGATATAAGTGATGTAGCTTCAAATGCAGGCGAAATAAACGATTTAGCTACAAATCCATGCGGAGTACATGATGTAGCTTCTAATCAATGCAATGTGTAAGGTTTATCTTCAAATCAATACGATGTATAAGGTTTAGCTTCAAATCCATGGGAAACAAATGATTTAGCTACAAATACTTGCGCTATATTTTATATAGCTGCAAATGCTGGCGAAGTGAACGAGATAGCTTCAAATCCTTGCGAAACAAATGACTTAGCTACAAATACTTGCGATATAAGTGATATAGCTTCAAATGCTGGCGAAATAAACGAGTTGGCTTCAAATCCATGCGAAACACATGTTGTAACATCAAATCATTGTGATGTAGAAGGCTTAGCTTCAAATCCATGCGATAGAAATGCTTTAGCTTCAAATGCAGGCGAAATAATCGAGCTAGCATCAAATCCGTGCGGAACACATGATGTAGCTACAAATCAATGCGATGTATAAGGTTTATCTTCAAAACCATGCGAAACAAATGATTTAGCTACAAATACTTGCAATATAAGTGATATAGCTTCAAATGCTGGCGAAATAAACGAGTTGGCTTCAAATCAATGCGAAACACATGTTGTAGCATCAAATCAATGCGATGTAGAAGGCTTTTGCTTCAAATCCATGCGAAAGAAATGCTTTAGCTTCAAATACTTGCGATATAAGTAATGTAGCTTCGAATGCAGGCGAAATAAACGATTTAGCTTCAAATCCATGCGGAACACATGATGTAGCTTCAAATCAATGCAATGTGTAAGGTTTACCTTCAAATCAATACGATGTATAAGGTTTAGCTTCAAATCCATGTGAAACAAATGATTTTGCTTCAAATACTTGCGATATAAGTGATATAGCTTCAAATGTTGGCGAAATAAACGAAATAGCTCCAAATCCTTGCGAAACCCACGATGTAGCTTCAAATTAATGCGATGTAGAAGGTTTAGCTTCAAATCCATGCGGAACAAACGATATAGCTACAAATACTTGCGATATAAGTGATGTAGCTTCAAATGCTGGCGAAATAAACGAGTTGGCTTCAAATCCATACGAAACACACGTTGTAGCATCAAATCAATGCGATGTAGAAGGTTTAGCTTCAAATGCATGCGAAAGAAATGCTTTAGCTTCAAATACTTGCGATATAAGTGATGTAGCTTCATACGCAGGCGAAATAAACGAGTTAGCTTCAAATCCATGCGGAACACATGATGTAGCTTCAAATCAATCCGATGTAGATGGTTTAGAATCAAATCCACGCGAAATAAATGATTTAGCTTCAAATACTTGCGATATAAGTGATATAGCTGCAAATGCTGGCGAAATAAACGAGATAGCTTCAAATCCATGCGAAACAAATGTTGTAGCATCAAATCAATGCGATGTAGAAGGTTTAGCTTCAAATCCATGTGGAAGAAATGCTTTAGCTTCAAATACTTGCGATATAAGTGATGTAGCTTCAAATGCAGGCGAAATAAACGAGTTAGCTTCAAATGCATGCGGAACACATGATGTAGCTTCAAATCAATGCGATCTATAAGGTTTAGCTTCAAATCCATGCGAAACAAATGATTTAGCTTTCAATACTTACGATATATTGATGTAGCTTCAAATGCCGGGAAATAAACGAGTTAGCTTCAAATCCATGCGGAACACATGATGTAGTTTCAAATCAATGCGATGTAGATGGCATAGATTCAAATCCATGCGAAACAAATGATTTAGCTTCAAATACTTGCGATATAAGTGATACAGCTGCAAATGCTGGCGAAATAAACGAGATAGCTTCAAATCCATGCGAAACAAATGATTTAGCTACAAATACTTGCGATATAAGTGATATAGCTTCAAATGCTGGCGAAATAAACGAGTTGGCTTAAAATCCATGCGAAACACATGTTGGAGCATCAAATCAATGCGATGTAGAAGGTTTAGCTTCAAATCCATGCGAGAGAAATGCTTTAGCTTCAAATACTTGCGATATAAGTGATGTAGCTTCAAATGCAGGCGAAATAAACGAGCTAGCTTCAAATCCGTGCGGAACACATGATGTAGCTACAAATCAATGCGATGTATAAGGTTTATCTTCAAATCCATGCGAAACAAATGATTTAGCTACAAATACTTGCGATATAAGTGATATAGCTTCAAATGCTGGCGAAATAAACGAGTTGGCTTCAAATCCATACGAGACACATGTTGTAGCATCAAATCAATGCGATGTAGAAGGTTTAGCTTCAAATCCATGCGAAAGAAATGCTTTAGCTTCAAATACTTGCGATATAAGTGATGTAGCTTCAAATGCAGGCGAAATAAACGATTTAGCTTCAAATCCATGCGGAACACATGATGTAGCTTCAAATCAATGCAATGTGTAAGGTTTACCTTCAAATCAATACGATGTATAAGGTTTAGCTTCAAATCCATGGGAAACAAATGATTTTGCTTCAAATACTTGCGATATAAGTGATATAGCTTCAAATGTTGGCGAGATAAACGAAATAGCTCCAAATCCATGCGAAACCCACGATGTAGCTTCAAATTAATGCGATGTAGAAGGTTTAGCTTCAAATCCATGCGGAACAAACGATATAGCTACAAATACTTGCGATATAATTGATGTAGCTTCAAATGCTGGCGAAATAAACGAGTTGGCTTCAAATCCATACGAAACACACGTTGTAGCATCAAATCAATGCGATGTAGAAGGTTTAGCTTCAAATGCATGTGAAAGAAATGCTTTAGCTTCAAATACTTGCGATATAAGTGATGTAGCTTCATATGCAGGCGAAATAAACGAGTTAGCTTCAAATCCATGCGGAACACATGATGTAGCTTCAAATCAATGCGATGTAGATGGTTTAGAATCAAATCCATGCGAAATAAATGATTTAGCTACAAATACTTGCGATATAAGTGATATAGCTGCAAATGCTGGCGAAATAAACGAGATAGCTTCAAATCCATGCGAAACAAATGTTGTAGCATCAAATCAATGCGATGTAGAAGGTTTAGCTTCAAATCGATGTGGAAGAAATGCTTTAGCTTCAAATACTTGCGATATAAGTGATGTAGCTTCAAATGCAGGCGAAATAAACGAGTTAGCTTCAAATGCATGCGGAACACATGATGTAGCTTCAAATCAATGCGATCTATCAGGTTTAGCTTCAAATCCATGCGAAACAAATGATTTAGCTTTCAATACTTACGATATAAGTGATATAGCTTCAAATGCTGGCGAAATAAACGATTTTGCTTCAAATCCATGCGAAACCCACGATGTAGCTTCAAATCAATGCGATGTAGATGGTTTAGAATCAAATCCATGCGAAAGAAATGCTTTAGCATAAAATACATGCGATATAAGTGATGTAGCTTCAAATGCAGGCGAAATAAACGATTTAGCTTCAAATCCATGCGGAGCACATGATGTAGCTTCTAATCAATGCAATGTGTAAGGTTTATCTTCAAATCAATACGATGTATAAGGTTTAGCTTCAAATCCATGGGAAACAAATGATTTAGCTACAAATACTTGCGATATAATTTATATAGCTGCAAATGCTGGCGAAGTAAACGAGATAGCTTCAAATCCTTGCGAAACAAATAATTTAGCTACAAATACTTGCGATATAAGTGATATAGCTTCAAATGCTGGCGAAATAAACGAGTTGGCTTAAAATCCATGCGAAACACATGTTGGAGCATCAAATCAATGCGATGTAGAAGGTTTAGCTTCAAATCCATGCGAATGAAATGCTTTAGCTTCAAATACTTGCGTTATAAGTGATGTAGCTTCAAATGCAGGCGAAATAAACGACCTAGCTTCAAATCCGTGCGGAACACATGATGTAGCTACAAATCAATGCGATGTATAAGGTTTATCTTCAAATCCATGCGAAACAAATGATTTAGCTACAAATACTTGCGATATAAGTGATATAGCTTCAAATGCTGGCGAAATAAACGAGTTGGCTTAAAATCCATGCGAAACACATGTTGTAGCATCAAATCAATGCAATGTAGAAGGCTTTTGCTTCAAATCCATGCGAAAGAAATGCTTTAGATTCAAATACTTGCGGTATAAGTGATGTAGCTTCAAATGCAGGCGAAATAAACGATTTAGCTTCAAATCCATGCGAAACCCACGATGTAGCTTCAAATCAATGCGATGTAGAAGGTTTAGCTTCAAATCCATGCGAAGCAAATGATTTAGCTACAAATACTTGGGATATAAGTGATATAGCTTCAAATGCTGGCGAAATAAACGAGTTGGCTTCAAATCCATGCGAAACACATGTTGTAACATCAAATCATTGCGATGTAGAAGGCTTAGCTTCAAATCCATGCGAAAGAAATGTTTTAGCTTCAAATAATTGCGATATAAGTGATGTGGCTTCAAATGCAGGCGAAATAAACGAGTTAGCTTCAAATCCATGCGGAACACATGATGTAGATTCAAATCAATGCGATGTATAAGGTTTAGCTTCAAATCCATGCGAAACAAATGATTTAGCTTCAAATACTTACGATATATTGATGTAGCTTCAAATGCCGGGAAATAAACGAGTTAGCTTCAAATCCATGCGGAACACATGATGTAGCTTCAAATCAATGTGATGTAGATGGTTTAGAATCAAATCCATGCGAAACAAATGATTTAGTTACAAATACTTGCGATATAAGTGATATAGCTTCAAATGCTGGCGAAATAAACGAGTTGGATTCAAATCCATACGAAACACATGTTGTAGCATCAAATCAATGCGATGTAGAAGGGTTAGCTTCAAATCCATGCGAAAGAAATGCTTTAGCTTCAAATACTTGCGATATAAGTGATGTAGCTTCAAATGCAGCCGAAATAAACGAATTGGCTTCAAATCCATGAGAAACACATGTTGTAGCATGAAATCAATGCGATGTAGAAGGCTTTTGCTTCAAATCCATGCGAAAGAAATGCTTTAGCTTCAAATACTTGCGATATAAGTGATGTAGCTTCAAATGCAGGCGAAATAAACGATTCAGCTTCAAATCCATGCGGAACACATGATGTAGCTACAAATCAATGCGATGTATAAGGTTTATCTTCAAATCCATGCGAAACAAATGATTTAGCTTCAAATACTTGCGATATAAGTGATGTAGCTTCAAATGCAGGCGAAATAAACGATTTAGCTTCAAATCCATGCGGAACACATGATGTAGCTTCAAATCAATGCAATGTGTAAGGTTTACCTTCAAATCAATACGATGTATAAGGTTTAGCTTCAAATCCATGGGAAACAAATGATTTTGCTTCAAATACTTGCGATATAAGTGATATAGCTTCAAATGCTGGCGAAATAAACGAGATAGCTTCAAATCCATGCGAAACCCACGATGTAGCTTCAAATTAATGCGATGTAGAAGGTTTAGCTTCAAATCCATTCGAAACAAATGATATAGCTACAAATACTTGCGATATAAGTGATGTAGCTTCAAATGCTGGCGAAATAAACGAGTTAGCTTAAAATCCATGCGAAACACATGTTGGAGCATCAAATCAATGCGATGTAGAAGGTTTAGCTTCAAATCCATGCGAAAGAAATGCTTTAGCTTCAAATACTTGCGATAAAAGTGATGTAGCTTCAAATGCCGGGAAATAAACGAGTTAGCTTCAAATCCATGCGGAACACATGATGTAGCTTCAAATCAATGTGATGTAGATGGTTTAGAATCAAATCCATGCGAAACAAATGATTTAGTTACAAATACTTGCGATATAAGTGATATAGCTTCAAATGCTGGCGAAATAAACGAGTTGGCTTCAAATCCATACGAAACACATGTTGTAGCATCAAATCAATGCGATGTAGAAGGTTTAGCTTCAAATCCATGCGAAAGAAATGCTTTAGCTTCAAATACTTGCGATATAAGTGATGTAGCTTCAAATGCAGGCGAAATAAACGAGTTAGCTTCAAATCCATGCGGAACACATGATGTAGCTTCAAATCAATGCGATGTAGATGGTTTAGAATCAAATCCATGCGAAATAAATGATTTAGTTACAAATACTTGCGATATAAGTGATATAGCTTCAAATGCTGGCGAAATAAACGAGTTGGCTTCAAATCCATGCGAAACACATGTTGTAGCATCAAATCAATGCGATGTAGAAGGTTTAGCTACAAATCCATGTGGAAGAAATGCTTTAGCTTCAAATACTTGCGATATAAGTGATGTAGCTTCAAATGCAGGCGAAATAAACGAGTTAGCTTCAAATGCATGCGGAACACATGATGTAGCTTCAAATCAATGCGATCTATAAGGTTTAGCTTCAGATCCATGCGAAACAAATGATTTAGCTTCCAATACTTACGATATAAGTGATATAGCTTCAAATGCTGGCGAAATAAACGAGATAGCTTCAAATCCATGCGAAACCCACGATGTAGCTTCAAATCAATGCGATGTAGATGGTTTAGAATCAAATCCATGCGAAACAAATGATTTAGCTTCAAGTACTTGCGATATAAGAGATATAGCTCCAAACGCAAGCGAAATAAACGAGTTAGCTTCAAATCCATGCGGAACACATGATGTAGCTTCAAATCAATGCGATCTATAAGGTTTAGCTTCAAATACATGCGAAACAAATGATTTAGCCTCAAATACTTGCGATATAAGTGATATAGCTTCAAATTCTGGCGAAATAATCGAGTTAGCTTCAAATCCATGCGATACACATGATGTAGCTTCAAATTAATGCGATGTAGAAGGATTGGCTTGAAAACCATGCGAAACAAATGATTTAGCTTCAAATACTTGCGATATAAGTGATATAGCTTGAAATGCTGGCGAAATAAACGAGATAGCTTCAAATCCATGCGAAACCCACGATGTAGCTTTAAATATATGCGATGTAGAAGGCTTAGCTTCAAATCCATGCGAAAGAAATGTTTTAGCTTCAAATAATTGCGATATAAGTGATGTGGCTTCAAATGCAGGCGAAATAAACGAGTTAGCTTCAAATCCATGCGGAACACATGATGTAGCATCAAATCAATGCGATGTAGAAGGTTTAGCTTCAAATGCATGCGAAAGAAATGCTTTAGCTTCAAATACTTGCGATATAAGTGATGTAGCTTCAAATGCAGGCGAAATAAACGAGCTAGCTTCAAATCCATGCGGAACACATGATGTAGCTACAAATCAATGCGATGTATAAGGTTTATCTTCAAATCCATGCGAAACAAATGATTTAGCTACAAATACTTGCGATATAAGTGATATAGCTTCAAATGCTGGCGAAATAATCGAGTTGGCTTAAAATCCATGCGAAACACATGTTGTAGCATCAAATCAATGCGATGTAGAAGGTTTAGCTTCAAATCCATGTGGAAGAAATGCTTTAGCTTCAAATACTTGCGATATAAGTGATATAGCTTCAAATGCTGGCGAAATAAACGAGTTGGCTTAAAATCTATGCGAAACACATGTTGTAGCATCAAATCAATGCGATGGAGAAGGCTTTTGCTTCAAATCCATGCGAAAGAAATGCTTTAGCTTCAAATACTTGCGGTATAAGTGATGTAGCTTCAAATGCTGGCGAAATAAACGAGCTAGCTTGAAATCCATGCGGAACACATGATGTAGCTACAAATCAATGCGATGTATAAGGTTTATCTTCAAATCCATGCGAAACAAATGATTTAGCTACAAATACTTGCGATATAAGTGATATAGCTTCAAATGCTGGCGAAATAAACGAGTTGGCTTAAAATCCATGCGAAACACATGTTGGAGCATCAAATCAATGCGATGTAGAAGGTTTAGATTCAAATCCATGCGAAAGAAATGCTTTAGCTTCAAATACTTGCGATAAAAGTGATGTAGCTTCAAATGCCGGGAAATAAACGAGTTAGCTTCAAATCCATGCGGAACACATGATGTAGCTTCAAATCAATGTGATGTAGATGGTTTAGAATCAAATCCATGCGAAACAAATGATTTATTTACAAATACTTGCGATATAAGTGATATAGCTTCAAATGCTGGCGAAATAAACGAGTTGGCTTCAAATCCATACGAAACACATGTTGTAGCATCAAATCAATGCGATGTAGAAGGTTTAGCTTCAAATCCATGCGAAAGAAATGCTTTAGCTTCAAATACTTGCGATATAAGTGATGTAGCTTCAAATGCAGGCGAAATAAACGAGTTAGCTTCAAATCCATGCGGAACACATGATGTAGCTTCAAATCAATGCGATGTAGATGGTTTAGAATCAAATCCATGCGAAATAAATGATTTAGTTACAAATACTTGCGATATAAGTGATATAGCTTCAAATGCTGGCGAAATAAACGAGTTGGCTTCAAATCCATGCGAAACACATGTTGTAGCATCAAATCAATGCGATGTAGAAGGTTTAGCTTCAAATCCATGTGGAAGAAATGCTTTAGCTTCAAATACTTGCGATATAAGTGATGTAGCTTCAAATGCAGGCGAAATAAACGAGTTAGCTTCAAATGCATGCGGAACACATGATGTAGCTTCAAATCAATGCGATCTATAAGGTCTAGCTTCAGATCCATGCGAAACAAATGATTTAGCTTCCAATACTTACGATATAAGTGATATAGCTTCAAATGCTGGCGAAATAAACGAGATAGCTTCAAATCCATGCGAAACCCACGATGTAGCTTCAAATCAATGCGATGTAGATGGTTTAGAATCAAATCCATGCGAAACAAATGATTTAGCTTCAAGTACTTGCGATATAAGAGATATAGCTCCAAACGCAAGCGAAATAAACGAGTTAGCTTCAAATCCATGCGGAACACATGATGTAGCTTCAAATCAATGCGATCTATAAGGTTTAGCTTCAAATACATGCGAAACAAATGATTTAGCCTCAAAGACTTGCGATATAAGTGATATAGCTTCAAATTCTGGCGAAATAATCGAGTTAGCTTCAAATCCATGCGATACACATGATGTAGCTTCAAATTAATGCGATGTAGAAGGATTGGCTTGAAAACCATGCGAAACAAATGATTTAGCTTCAAATACTTGCGATATAAGTGATATAGCTTGAAATGCTGGCGAAATAAACGAGATAGCTTCAAATCCATGCGAAACCCACGATGTAGCTTTAAATATATGCGATGTAGAAGGCTTAGCTTCAAATCCATGCGAAAGAAATGTTTTAGCTTCAAATAATTGCGATATAAGTGATGTGGCTTCAAATGCAGGCGAAATAAACGAGTTAGCTTCAAATCCATGCGGAACACATGATGTAGCATCAAATCAATGCGATGTAGAAGGTTTAGCTTCAAATGCATGCGAAAGAAATGCTTTAGCTTCAAATACTTGCGATATAAGTGATGTAGCTGCAAATGCTGGCGAAATAAACGAGCTAGCTTCAAATCCATGCGGAACACATGATGTAGCTACAAATCAATGCGATGTATAAGGTTTATCTTCAAATCCATGCGAAACAAATGATTTAGCTACAAATACTTGCGATATAAGTGATATAGCTTCAAATGCTGGCGAAATAAACGAGTTGGCTTAAAATCCATGCGAAACACATTTTGGAGCATCAAATCAATGCGATGTAGAAGGTTTAGCTTCAAATCCATGCGAAAGAAATGATTTAGCTACAAATACTTGCGATATAAGTGATGTAGCTTCAAATGCAGGCGAAATAAACGAGTTGGCTTCAAATCCATACGAAACACACGTTGTAGCATCAAATCAATGCGATGTAGAAGGTTTAGCTTCAAATGCATGCGAAAGAAATGATTTAGCTACAAATACTTGCGATATAAGTGATATAGCTTCAAATGCTGGCGAAATAAACGAGTTGGCTTCAAATCAATGCGAAACACATGTTGTAGCATCAAATCAATGCGATGCAGAAGGCTTTTGCTTCAAATCCATGCGAAAGAAATGCTTTAGCTTCAAATACTTGCGATATAAGTGATGTAGCTTCAAATGCAGGCGAAATAAACGATTTAGCTTCAAATCCATGCGGAACACATGATGTAGCTTCAAATCAATGCAATGTGTAAGGTTTACCTTCAAATCAATACGATGTATAAGGTTTAGCTTCAAATCCATGGGAAACAAATGATTTTGCTTCAAATACTTGCGATATAAGTGATATAGCTTCAAATGCTGGCGAAATAAACGAGATAGCTTCAAATCCATGCGCAACCCACGATGTAGCTTCAAATTAATGCGATGTAGAAGGTTTAGCTTCAAATCCATTCGAAACAAATGATATAGCTACAAATACTTGCGATATAAGTGATGTAGCTTCAAATGCTGGCGAAATAAACGAGTTAGCATAAAATCCATGCGAAACACATGTTGGAGCATCAAATCAATGCGATGTAGAAGGTTTAGCTTCAAATCCATGCGAAAGAAATGCTTTAGCTTCAAATACTTGCGATAAAAGTGATGTAGCTTCAAATGCCGGGAAATAAACGAGTTAGCTTCAAATCCATGCGGAACACATGTTGTAGCATCAAATCAATGCGATGTAGAAGGTTTAGCTTCAAATCCATGCGAAAGAAATGCTTTAGCTTCAAATACTTGCGATATAAGTGATGTAGCTTCAAATGCAGGCGAAATAAACGAGTTAGCTTCAAATCCATGCGGAACACATGATGTAGCTTCAAATCAATGCGATGTAGATGGTTTAGAATCAAATCCATGCGAAATAAATGATTTAGTTACAAATACTTGCGATATAAGTGATATAGCTTCAAATGCTGGCGAAATAAACGAGTTGGCTTCAAATCCATGCGAAATACATGTTGTAGCATCAAATCAATCCGATGTAGAAGGTTTAGCTTCAAATCCATGTGGAAGAAATGCTTTAGCTTCAAATACTTGCGGTATAAGTGATGTAGCTTCAAATGCTGGCGAAATAAACGAGCTAGCTTGAAATCCATGCGGAACACATGATGTAGCTACAAATCAATGCGATGTATAAGGTTTATCTTCAAATCCATGCGAAACAAATGATTTAGCTACAAATACTTGCGATATAAGTGATATAGCTTCAAATGCTGGCGAAATAAACGAGTTGGCTTAAAATCCATGCGAAACACATGTTGGAGCATCAAATCAATGCGATGTAGAAGGTTTAGCTTCAAATCCATGCGAAAGAAATGCTTTAGCTTCAAATACTTGCGATAAAAGTGATGTAGCTTCAAATGCCGGGAAATAAACGAGTTAGCTTCAAATCCATGCGGAACACATGATGTAGCTTCAAATCAATGTGATGTAGATGGTTTAGAATCAAATCCATGCGAAACAAATGATTTATTTACAAATACTTGCGATATAAGTGATATAGCTTCAAATGCTGGCGAAATAAACGAGTTGGCTTCAAATCCATACGAAACACATGTTGTAGCATCAAATCAATGCGATGTAGAAGGTTTAGCTTCAAATCCATGCGAAAGAAATGCTTTAGCTTCAAATACTTGCGATATAAGTGATGTAGCTTCAAATGCAGGCGAAATAAACGAGTTAGCTTCAAATCCATGCGGAACACATGATGTAGCTTCAAATCAATGCGATGTAGATGGTTTAGAATCAAATCCATGCGAAATAAATGATTTAGTTACAAATACTTGCGATATAAGTGATATAGCTTCAAATGCTGGCGAAATAAACGAGTTGGCTTCAAATCCATGCGAAACACATGTTGTAACATCAAATCAATGCGATGTAGAAGGTTTAGCTTCAAATCCATGTGGAAGAAATGCTTTAGCTTCAAATACTTGCGATATAAGTGATGTAGCTTCAAATGCAGGCGAAATAAACGAGTTAGCTTCAAATGCATGCGGAACACATGATGTAGCTTCAAATCAATGCGATCTATAAGGTCTAGCTTCAGATCCATGCGAAACAAATGATTTAGCTTCCAATACTTACGATATAAGTGATATAGCTTCAAATGCTGGCGAAATAAACGAGATAGCTTCAAATCCATGCGAAACCCACGATGTAGCTTCAAATCAATGCGATGTAGATGGTTTAGAATCAAATCCATGCGAAACAAATGATTTAGCTTCAAGTACTTGCGATATAAGAGATATAGCTCCAAACGCAAGCGAAATAAACGAGTTAGCTTCAAATCCATGCGGAACACATGATGTAGCTTCAAATCAATGCGATCTATAAGGTTTAGCTTCAAATACATGCGAAACAAATGATTTAGCCTCAAATACTTGCGATATAAGTGATATAGCTTCAAATTCTGGCGAAATAATCGAGTTAGCTTCAAATCCATGCGATACACATGATGTAGCTTCAAATTAATGCGATGTAGAAGGATTGGCTTGAAAACCATGCGAAACAAATGATTTAGCTTCAAATACTTGCGATATAAGTGATATAGCTTGAAATGCTGGCGAAATAAACGAGATAGCTTCAAATCCATGCGAAACCCACGATGTAGCTTTAAATATATGCGATGTAGAAGGCTTAGCTTCAAATCCATGCGAAAGAAATGTTTTAGCTTCAAATAATTGCGATATAAGTGATGTGGCTTCAAATGCAGGCGAAATAAACGAGTTAGCTTCAAATCCATGCGGAACACATGATGTAGCATCAAATCAATGCGATGTAGAAGGTTTAGCTTCAAATGCATGCGAAAGAAATGCTTTAGCTTCAAATACTTGCGATATAAGTGATGTAGCTTCAAATGCAGGCGAAATAAACGAGCTAGCTTCAAATCCATGCGGAACACATGATGTAGCTACAAATCAATGCGATGTATAAGGTTTATCTTCAAATCCATGCGAAAGAAATGATTTAGCTACAAATACTTGCGATATAAGTGATATAGCTTCAAATGCTGGCGAAATAAACGAGTTGGCTTAAAATCCATGCGAAACACATGTAGTAGCATCAAATCAATGCGATGTAGAAGGCTTTTGCTTCAAATCCATGCGAAAGAAATGCTTTAGCTTCAAATAATTGCGATATAAGTGATGTGGCTTCAAATGCAGGCGAAATAAACGAGTTAGCTTCAAATCCATGCGGAACACATGATGTAGATTCAAATCAATGCGATGTATAAGGTTTAGCTTCAAATCCATGCGAAACAAATGATTTAGATACAAATACTTGCAATATAAGTGATGTAGCTGCAAATGCTGGCGAAATAAACGAGCTAGCTTCAAATCCATGCGGAACACATGATGTAGCTACAAATCAATGCGATGTATAAGGTTTATCTTCAAATCCATGCGAAACAAATGATTTAGCTACAAATACTTGCGATATAAGTGATATAGCTTCAAATTCAGGCGAAATAAACGAGTTAGCTTCAAATCCATGCGGAACACATGATGTAGCATCAAATCAATGCGATGTAGAAGGTTTAGCTTCAAATGCATGCGAAAGAAATGCTTTAGCTTCAAATACTTGCGATATAAGTGATGTAGCTTCAAATGCAGGCGAAATAAACGAGATAGCTTCAAATCCATGCGAAACCCACGATGTAGCTTCAAATCAGTGCGATGTAGATGGTTTAGAATCAAATCCATGCGAAACAAATGATTTAGCTTCAAGTACTTGCGATATAAGAGATATAGCTCCAAACGCAAGCGAAATAAACGAGTTAGCTTCAAATCCATGCGGAACACATGATGTAGCTTCAAATCAATGCGATCTATAAGGTTTAGCTTCAAATCCATGCGAAACAAATGATTTAGCCTCAAATACTTGCGATATAAGTGATATAGCTTCAAAGTCTGGTGAAATAATCGAGTTAGCTTCAAATCCATGCGATACACGTGATGTAGCTTCAAATCAATGCGATGTAGAAGGATTGGCTTGAAAACCATGCGAAACAATTGATTTAGCCTCAAATACTTGCGATATAAGTGATATAGCTTCAAATTCTGGCGAAATAATCGAGTTAGCTTCAAATCCATGCGATACACATGATGTAGCTTCAAATTAATGCGATGTAGAAGGATTGGCTTGAAAACCATGCGAAACAAATGATTTAGCTTCAAATACTTGCGATATAAGTGATATAGCTTGAAATGCTGGCGAAATAAACGAGATAGCTTCAAATCCATGCGAAACCCACGATGTAGCTTTAAATATATGCGATGTAGAAGGCTTAGCTTCAAATCCATGCGAAAGAAATGTTTTAGCTTCAAATAATTGCGATATAAGTGATGTGGCTTCAAATGCAGGCGAAATAAACGAGTTAGCTTCAAATCCATGCGGAACACATGATGTAGCATCAAATCAATGCGATGTAGAAGGTTTAGCTTCAAATGCATGCGAAAGAAATGCTTTAGCTTCAAATACTTGCGATATAAGTGATGTAGCTTCAAATGCAGGCGAAATAAACGAGCTAGCTTCAAATCCATGCGGAACACATGATGTAGCTACAAATCAATGCGATGTATAAGGTTTATCTTCAAATCCATGCGAAAGAAATGATTTAGCTACAAATACTTGCGATATAAGTGATATAGCTTCAAATGCTGGCGAAATAAACGAGTTGGCTTAAAATCCATGCGAAACACATGTAGTAGCATCAAATCAATGCGATGTAGAAGGCTTTTGCTTCAAATCCATGCGAAAGAAATGCTTTAGCTTCAAATAATTGCGATATAAGTGATGTGGCTTCAAATGCAGGCGAAATAAACGAGTTAGCTTCAAATCCATGCGGAACACATGATGTAGATTCAAATCAATGCGATGTATAAGGTTTAGCTTCAAATCCATGCGAAACAAATGATTTAGATACAAATACTTGCAATATAAGTGATGTAGCTGCAAATGCTGGCGAAATAAACGAGCTAGCTTCAAATCCATGCGGAACACATGATGTAGCTACAAATCAATGCGATGTATAAGGTTTATCTTCAAATCCATGCGAAACAAATGATTTAGCTACAAATACTTGCGATATAAGTGATATAGCTTCAAATGCTGGCGAAATAAACGAGTTGGCTTAAAATCCATGCGAAACACATTTTGGAGCATCAAATCAATGCGATGTAGAAGGTTTAGCTTCAAATCCATGCGAAAGAAATGATTTAGCTACAAATACTTGCGATATAAGTGATGTAGCTTCAAATGCAGGCGAAATAAACGAGTTGGCTTCAAATCCATACGAAACACACGTTGTAGCATCAAATCAATGCGATGTAGAAGGTTTAGCTTCAAATGCATGCGAAAGAAATGATTTAGCTACAAATACTTGCGATATAAGTGATATAGCTTCAAATGCTGGCGAAATAAACGAGTTGGCTTCAAATCAATGCGAAACACATGTTGTAGCATCAAATCAATGCGATGCAGAAGGCTTTTGCTTCAAATCCATGCGAAAGAAATGCTTTAGCTTCAAATACTTGCGATATAAGTGATGTAGCTTCAAATGCAGGCGAAATAAACGATTTAGCTTCAAATCCATGCGGAACACATGATGTAGCTTCAAATCAATGCAATGTGTAAGGTTTACCTTCAAATCAATACGATGTATAAGGTTTAGCTTCAAATCCATGGGAAACAAATGATTTTGCTTCAAATACTTGCGATATAAGTGATATAGCTTCAAATGCTGGCGAAATAAACGAGATAGCTTCAAATCCATGCGCAACCCACGATGTAGCTTCAAATTAATGCGATGTAGAAGGTTTAGCTTCAAATCCATTCGAAACAAATGATATAGCTACAAATACTTGCGATATAAGTGATGTAGCTTCAAATGCTGGCGAAATAAACGAGTTAGCATAAAATCCATGCGAAACACATGTTGGAGCATCAAATCAATGCGATGTAGAAGGTTTAGCTTCAAATCCATGCGAAAGAAATGCTTTAGCTTCAAATACTTGCGATAAAAGTGATGTAGCTTCAAATGCCGGGAAATAAACGAGTTAGCTTCAAATCCATGCGGAACACATGTTGTAGCATCAAATCAATGCGATGTAGAAGGTTTAGCTTCAAATCCATGCGAAAGAAATGCTTTAGCTTCAAATACTTGCGATATAAGTGATGTAGCTTCAAATGCAGGCGAAATAAACGAGTTAGCTTCAAATCCATGCGGAACACATGATGTAGCTTCAAATCAATGCGATGTAGATGGTTTAGAATCAAATCCATGCGAAATAAATGATTTAGTTACAAATACTTGCGATATAAGTGATATAGCTTCAAATGCTGGCGAAATAAACGAGTTGGCTTCAAATCCATGCGAAATACATGTTGTAGCATCAAATCAATCCGATGTAGAAGGTTTAGCTTCAAATCCATGTGGAAGAAATGCTTTAGCTTCAAATACTTGCGATATAAGTGATGTAGCTTCAAATGCAGGCGAAATAAACGAGTTAGCTTCAAATGCATGCGGAACACATGATGTAGCTTCAAATCAATGCGATCTATAAGGTTTAGCTTCAAATCCATGCGAAACAAATGATTTAGCTTCCAATACTTACGATATAAGTGATATAGCTTCAAATGCTGGCGAAATAAACGAGATAGCTTCAAATCCATGCGAAACCCACGATGTAGCTTCAAATCAGTGCGATGTAGATGGTTTAGAATCAAATCCATGCGAAACAAATGATTTAGCTTCAAGTACTTGCGATATAAGAGATATAGCTCCAAACGCAAGCGAAATAAACGAGTTAGCTTCAAATCCATGCGGAACACATGATGTAGCTTCAAATCAATGCGATCTATAAGGTTTAGCTTCATATCCATGCGAAACAAATGATTTAGCCTCAAATACTTGCGATATAAGTGATATAGCTTCAAAGTCTGGTGAAATAATCGAGTTAGCTTCAAATCCATGCGATACACGTGATGTAGCTTCAAATCAATGCGATGTAGAAGGGTTGGCTTGAAAACCATGCGAAACAATTGATTTAGCTTCAAATACTTGCGATATAAGTGATATAGCTTGAAATGCTGGCGAAATAAACGAGATAGCTTCAAATCCATGCGAAACCCACGATGTAGCTTTAAATATATGCGATGTAGAAGGCTTAGCTTCAAATCCATGCGAAAGAAATGATTTAGCTTCAAATACTTGCGATATAAGTGATGTAGCTTCAAATGCAGGCGAAATAAACGAGCTAGCTTCAAATCCGTGCGGAACACATGATGAAGCTACAAATCAATGCGATGTATAAGGTTTATCTTCAAATCCATGCGAAACAAATGATTTAGCTACAAATACTTGCGATATAAGTGATATAGCTTCAAATGCTGGCGAAATAAACGAGTTGGCTTCAAATCAATGCGAAACACATGTTGTAGCATCAAATCAATGCGATGCAGAAGGCTTTTGCTTCAAATCCATGCGAAAGAAATGCTTTAGTTTCAAATACTTGCGATATAAGTGATGTAGCTTCAAATGCAGGCGAAATAAACGATTTAGCTTCAAATCCATGCGGAACACATGATGTAGCTTCAAATCAATGCAATGTGTAAGGTTTACCTTCAAATCAATACGATGTATAAGGTTTAGCTTCAAATCCATGGGAAACAAATGATTTTGCTTCAAATACTTGCGATATAAGTGATATAGCTTCAAATGCTGGCGAAATAAACGAGATAGCTTCAAATCCATGCGAAACCCACGATGTAGCTTCAAATTAATGCGATGTAGAAGGTTTAGCTTCAAATCCATTCGAAACAAATGATATAGCTACAAATACTTGCGATATAAGTGATGTAGCTTCAAATGCTGGCTAAATAAACGAGATAGCTTCAAATCCATGCGAAACCCACGATGTAGCTTCAAATGAATGCGATGTAGATGGTTTAGAATCAAATCCATGCGAAACAAATGATTTAGCTTCAAGTACTTGCGATATAAGAGATATAGCTCCAAACGCAAGCGAAATAAACGAGTTAGCTTCAAATCCATGCGGAACACATGATGTAGCTTCAAATCAATGCGATCTATAAGGTTTAGCTTCAAATCCATGCGAAACAAATGATTTAGCCTCAAATACTTGCGATATAAGTGATATAGCTTCAAATTCTGGCGAAATAATCGAGTTAGCTTCAAATCCATGCGATACACATGATGTAGCTTCAAATTAATGCGATGTAGAAGGATTGGCTTGAGAACCATGCGAAACAAATGATTTAGCTTCAAATACTTGCGATATAAGTGATATAGCTTGAAATGCTGGCGAAATAAACGAGATAGCTTCAAATCCATGCGAAACCCACGATGTAGCTTTAAATATATGCGATGTAGAAGGCTTAGCTTCAAATCCATGCGAAAGAAATGTTTAGCTTCAAATAATTGCGATATAAGTGACGTGGCTTCAAATGCAGGCGAAATAAACGAGTTAGCTTCAAATCCATGCGGAACACATGATGTAGCATCAAATCAATGCGATGTAGAAGGTTTAGCTTCAAATGCATGCGAAAGAAATGCTTTAGCTTCAAATACTTGCGATATAAGTGATGTAGCTTCAAATGCAGGCGAAATAAACGAGCTAGCTTCAAATCCATGCGGAACACATGATGTAGCTACAAATCAATGCGATGTATAAGGTTTATCTTCAAATCCATGCGAAACAAATGATTTAGCTACAAATACTTGCGATATAAGTGATATAGCTTCAAATGCTGGCGAAATAATCGAGTTGGCTTAAAATCCATGCGAAACACATGTTGTAGCATCAAATCAATGCGATGTAGAAGGTTTAGCTTCAAATCCATGTGGAAGAAATGCTTTAGCTTCAAATACTTGCGATATAAGTGATATAGCTTCAAATGCTGGCGAAATAAACGAGTTGGCTTAAAATCCATGCGAAACACATGTTGTAGCATCAAATCAATGCGATGTAGAAGGCTTTTGCTTCAAATCCATGCGAAAGAAATGCTTTAGCTTCAAATACTTGCGGTATAAGTGATGTAGCTTCAAATGCAGGCGAAATAAACGATTTAGCTTCAAATCCATGCGAAACCCACGATGTAGCTTCAAATCAATGCGATGTAGAAGGTTTAGCTTCGAATCCATGCGAAACAAATGATTTAGCTACAAATACTTGCGATATAAGTGATATAGCTTCAAATGCTGGCGAAATAAACGAGTTGCTTCAAATCCATGCGAAACACATGTTGTAACATCAAATCATTGCGATGTAGAAGGCTTAGCTTCAAATCCATGCGAAAGAAATGTTTTAGCTTCAAATAATTGCGATATAAGTGATGTGGCTTCAAATGCAGGCGAAATAAACGAGTTAGCTTCAAATCCATGCGGAACACATGATGTAGATTCAAATCAATGCGATGTATAAGGTTTAGCTTCAAATCCATGCGAAACAAATGATTTAGCTACAAATACTTGCGATATAAGTGATGTAGCTTCAAATGCTGGCGAAATAAACGAGCTAGCTTCAAATCCATGCGGAACACATGATGTAGCTACAAATCAATGCGATGTATAAGGTTTAGCTTCAAATCCATGCGAAACAAATGATATAGCTACAAATACTTGCGATATAAGTGATGTAGCTTCAAATGCTGGCGAAATAAACGAGTTGGCTTCAAATCCATACGAAACACACGTTGTAGCATCAAATCAATGCGATGTAGAAGGTTTAGCTTCAAATGCATGCGAAAGAAATGCTTTAGCTTCAAATACTTGCGATATAAGTGATGTAGCTTTATATGCAGGCGAAATAAACGAATTAGCTTCAAATCCATGCGGAACACATGATGTAGCTTCCAATCAATGCGATGTAGATGGTTTAGAATCAAATCCATGCGAAATAAATGATTTAGCTTCAAATACTTGCGATATAAGTGATATAGCTGCAAATGCTGGCGAAATAAACGAGATAGCTTCAAATCCATGCGAAACAAATGTTGTAGCATCAAATCAATGCGATGTAGAAGGTTTAGCTTCAAATCCATGTGGAAGAACTGCTTTAGCTTCAAATACTTGCGATATAAGTGATGTAGCTTCAAATGCAGGCGAAATAAACGAGTTAGCTTCAAATGCATGCGGAACACATGATGTAGCTTCAAATCAATGCGATCTATAAGGTTTAGCTTCAAATCCATGCGAAACAAATGATTTAGCTTCCAATACTTACGATATAAGTGATATAGCTTCAAATGCTGGCGAAATAAACGAGTTGGCTTCAAATCCATACGAAACCCCTTGATGTAGCTTTAAATCAATGCGATGTATAAGGTTTATCTTCAAATCCATGCGAAACAAATGATTTAGCTACAAATACTTGCGATATAAGTGATATAGCTTCAAATGCTGGCGAAATAAACGAGTTGGCTTAAAATCCATGCGAAACACATGTTGGAGCATCAAATCAATGCGATGTAGAAGGTTTAGCTTCATATCCATGCGAATGAAATGCTTTAGCTTCAAATACTTGCGATATAAGTGATGTAGCTTCAAATGCAGGCGAAATAAACGAGCTAGCTTCAAATCCGTGCGGAACACATGATGTAGCTACAAATCAATGCGATGTATAAGGTTTATCTTCAAATCCATGCGAAAGAAATGATTTAGCTACAAATACTTGCGATATAAGTGATATAGCTTCAAATGCTGGCGAAATAAACGAGTTGGCTTAAAATCCATGCGAAACACATGTAGTAGCATCAAATCAATGCGATGTAGAAGGCTTTTGCTTCAAATCCATGCGAAAGAAATGCTTTAGCTTCAAATAATTGCGATATAAGTGATGTGGCTTCAAATGCAGGCGAAATAAACGAGTTAGCTTCAAATCCATGCGGAACACATGATGTAGATTCAAATCAATGCGATGTATAAGGTTTAGCTTCAAATCCATGCGAAACAAATGATTTAGATACAAATACTTGCAATATAAGTGATGTAGCTGCAAATGCTGGCGAAATAAACGAGCTAGCTTCAAATCCATGCGGAACACATGATGTAGCTACAAATCAATGCGATGTATAAGGTTTATCTTCAAATCCATGCGAAACAAATGATTTAGCTACAAATACTTGCGATATAAGTGATATAGCTTCAAATGCTGGCGAAATAAACGAGTTGGCTTAAAATCCATGCGAAACACATTTTGGAGCATCAAATCAATGCGATGTAGAAGGTTTAGCTTCAAATCCATGCGAAAGAAATGATTTAGCTTCAAATACTTGAAATATAAGTGATGTAGCTTCAAATGCAGGCGAAATAAACGAGCTAGCTTCAAATCCGTGCGGAACACATGATGAAGCTACAAATCAATGCGATGTATAAGGTTTATCTTCAAATCCATGCGAAACAAATGATTTAGCTACAAATACTTGCGATATAAGTGATATAGCTTCAAATGCTGGCGAAATAAACGAGTTGGCTTCAAATCAATGCGAAACACATGTTGTAGCATCAAATCAATGCGATGCAGAAGGCTTTTGCTTCAAATCCATGCGAAACAAATGATTTAGCTACAAATACTTGCGATATAAGTGATATAGCTTCAAATGCTGGCGAAATAAACGAGTTGGCTTAAAATCCATGCGAAACACATGTTGGAGCATCAAATCAATGCGATGTAGAAGGTTTAGCTTCATATCCATGCGAATGAAATGCTTTAGCTTCAAATACTTGCGATATAAGTGATGTAGCTTCAAATGCAGGCGAAATAAACGAGATAGCTTCAAATCCATGCGCAACCCACGATGTAGCTTCAAATTAATGCGATGTAGAAGGTTTAGCTTCAAATCCATTCGAAACAAATGATATAGCTACAAATACTTGCGATATAAGTGATGTAGCTTCAAATGCTGGCGAAATAAACGAGTTAGCTTAAAATCCATGCGAAACACATGTTGGAGCATCAAATCAATGCGATGTAGAAGGTTTAGCTTCAAATCCATGCGAAAGAAATGATTTAGCTTCAAATACTTGAAATATAAGTGATGTAGCTTCAAATGCAGGCGAAATAAACGAGCTAGCTTCAAATCCGTGCGGAACACATGATGAAGCTACAAATCAATGCGATGTATAAGGTTTATCTTCAAATCCATGCGAAACAAATGATTTAGCTACAAATACTTGCGATATAAGTGATATAGCTTCAAATGCTGGCGAAATAAACGAGTTGGCTTCAAATCAATGCGAAACACATGTTGTAGCATCAAATCAATGCGATGCAGAAGGCTTTTGCTTCAAATCCATGCGAAACAAATGATTTAGCTACAAATACTTGCGATATAAGTGATATAGCTTCAAATGCTGGCGAAATAAACGAGTTAGCTTCCAATCCTTACGGAACACATGATGTAGCTTCAAATCAATGCGATGTAGATGGTTTAGAATCAAATCCATGCGAAACAAATGATTTAGTTACAAATACTTGCGATATAAGTGATATAGCTTCAAATGCTGGCGAAATAAACGATTTTACTTCAAATCCATGCGAAACCCCTTGATGTAGCTTTAAATCAATGCGATGTAGAAGGTTTAGATTCAAATCCATGCGAAAGAAATGCTTTAGCTTCAAATACTTGCGATATAAGTGATGTAGCTTCAAATGCTGGCGAAATAAACGAGTTGGCTTCAAATCCATGCGAAACACATGTTGTAACATCAAATCATTGCGATGTAGAAGGCTTAGCTTCAAATCCATGCGAAAGAAATGTTTTAGCTTCAAATAATTGCGATATAAGTGATGTGGCTTCAAATGCAGGCGAAATAAACGAGTTAGCTTCAAATTCATGCGGAACACATGATGTAGATTCAAATCAATGCGATGTATAAGGTTTAGCTTCAAATCCATGCGAAACAAATGATTTAGCTACAAATACTTGCGATATAAGTGATGTAGCTTCAAATGCTGGCGAAATAAACGAGCTAGCTTCAAATCCATGCGGAACACATGATGTAGCTACAAATCAATGCGATGTATAAGGTTTATCTTCAAATCCATGCGAAACAAATGATTTAGCTACAAATACTTGCGATATAATTGATATAGCTTCAAATGCTGGCGAAATAAACGAGTTGGCTTCAAATCCATGCGAAACACATGTTGTAGCATCAAATCAATGCGATGTAGAAGGTTTAGCATCAAATGCATGCGAAAAAAATGCTTTAGCTTCAAATACTTACGATATATTGATGTAGCTTCAAATGCCGGGAAATAAACTAGTTAGCTTCAAATCCATGCGGAACACATGATGTAGTTTCAAAGCAATGCGATGTAGATGGCATAGATTCAAATCCATGCGAAACAAATGATTTAGCTTCAAATACTTGCGATATAAGTGATAAAGCTGCAAATGCTGGCGAAATAAACGAGATAGCTTCAAATCCATGCGAAACAAATGATTTAGCTACAAATACTTGCGATATAAGTGATATAGCTTCAAATGCTGGCGAAATAAACGAGTTGGCTTAAAATCCATGCGAAACACATGTTGGAGCATCAAATCAATGCGATGTAGAAGGTTTAGCTTCAAATCCATGCGAGAGAAATGCTTTAGCTTCAAATACTTGCGATATAAGTGATGTAGCTTCAAATGCAGGCGAAATAAACGAGCTAGCTTCAAATCCGTGCGGAACACATGATGTAGCTACAAATCAATGCGATGTATAAGGTTTAGCTTCAAATCCATGCGAAACAAACGATTTAGATACAAATACTTGCGATATAAGTGATGTAGCTGCAAATGCTGGCGAAATAAACGAGCTAGCTTCAAATCCATGCGGAACACATGATGTAGCCACAAATCAATGCGATGTATAAGGTTTATCTTCAAATCCATGCGAAACAAATGATTTAGCTACAAATACTTGCGATATAAGTGATATAGCTTCAAATGCTGGCGAAATAAACGAGTTGGCTTAAAATCCATGCGAAACACATTTTGGAGCATCAAATCAATGCGATGTAGAAGGTTTAGCTTCAAATCCATGCGAAAGAAATGATTTAGCTTCAAATACTTGAAATATAAGTGATGTAGCTTCAAATGCAGGCGAAATAAACGAGCTAGCTTCAAATCCGTGCGGAACACATGATGAAGCTACAAATCAATGCGATGTATAAGGTTTATCTTCAAATCCATGCGAAACAAATGATTTAGCTACAAATACTTGCGATATAAGTGATATAGCTTCAAATGCTGGCGAAATAAACGAGTTGGCTTCAAATCAATGCGAAACACATGTTGTAGCATCAAATCAATGCGATGCAGAAGGCTTTTGCTTCAAATCCATGCGAAAGAAATGCTTTAGCTTCAAATACTTGCGATATAAGTGATGTAGCTTCAAATGCAGGCGAAATAAACGATGTAGCTTCAAATCCATGCGGAACACATGATGTAGCTTCAAATCAATGCAATGTGTAAGGTTTACCTTCAAATCAATACGATGTATAAGGTTTAGCTTCAAATCCATGGGAAACAAATGATTTTGCTTCAAATACTTGCGATATAAGTGATATAGCTTCAAATGCTGGCGAAATAAACGAGATAGCTTCAAATCCATGCGAAACCCACGATGTTGCTTCAAATCAATGCGATGTAGATGGTTTAGAATCAAATCCATGCGAAACAAATGATATAGCTACAAATACTTGCGATATAAGTGATGTAGCTTCAAATGCAAGCGAAATAAACGAGTTAGCTTCAAATGCATGCGGAACACATGATGTAGCTTCAAATCAATGCGATCTATAAGGTTTAGCTTCAAATCCATGCGAAACAAATGATTTAGCTTCCAATACTTACGATATAAGTGATATAGCTTCAAATGCTGGCGAAATAAACGAGATAGCTTCAAATCCATGCGCAACCCACGATGTAGCTTCAAATTAATGCGATGTAGAAGGTTTAGCTTCAAATCCATTCGAAACAAATGATATAGCTACAAATACTTGCGATATAAGTGATGTAGCTTCAAATGCTGGCGAAATAAACGAGTTAGCTTAAAATCCATGCGAAACACATGTTGGAGCATCAAATCAATGCGATGTAGAAGGTTTAGCTTCAAATCCATGCGAAAGAAATGCTTTAGCTTCAAATACTTGCGATAAAAGTGATGTAGCTTCAAATGCCGGGAAATAAACGAGTTAGCTTCAAATCCATGCGGAACACATGATTTAGTTACAAATACTTGCGATATAATTGATATAGCTTCAAATGCTGGCGAAATAAACGAGTTGGCTTCAAATCAATGCGAAACACATGTTGTAGCATCAAATCAATGCGATGCAGAAGGCTTTTGCTTCAAATCCATGCGAAAGAAATGCTTTAGCTTCAAATACTTGCGATATAAGTGATGTAGCTTCAAATGCAGGCGAAATAAACGATTTAGCTTCAAATCCATGCGGAACACATGATGTAGCTTCAAATCAATGCAATGTGTAAGGTTTACCTTCAAATCAATACGATGTATAAGGTTTAGCTTCAAATCCATGGGAAACAAATGATTTAGCTACAAATACTTGCGATATAAGTGATATAGCTTCAAATGCTGGCGAAATAAACGAGTTGGCTTAAAATCCATGCGAAACACATGTTGGAGCATCAAATCAATGCGATGTAGAAGGTTTAGCTTCAAATCCATGCGAAAGAAATGCTTTAGCTTCAAATACTTGCGATATAAGTGATGTAGCTTCAAATGCAGGCGAAATAAACGAGTTGGCTTCAAATCCAAACGAAACACATGTTGTAGCTACAAATCAATGCGATGTATAAGGTTTATCTTCAAATCCATGCGAAACAAATGATTTAGCTACAAATACTTGCGATATAAGTGATATAGCTTCAAATGCTGGCGAAATAAACGAGTTGGCTTCAAATCAATGCGAAACACATGTTGTAGCATCAAATCAATGCGATGTAGAAGGCTTTTGCTTCAAATCCATGCGAAAGAAATGCTTTAGCTTCAAATACTTGCGATAAAAGTGATGTAGCTTCAAATGCCGGGAAATAAACGAGTTAGCTTCAAATCCATGCGGAACACATGATTTAGTTACAAATACTTGCGATATAATTGATATAGCTTCAAATGCTGGCGAAATAAACGAGTTGGCTTCAAATCAATGCGAAACACATGTTGTAGCATCAAATCAATGCGATGCAGAAGGCTTTTGCTTCAAATCCATGCGAAAGAAATGCTTTAGCTTCAAATACTTGCGATATAAGTGATGTAGCTTCAAATGCAGGCGAAATAAACGATTTAGCTTCAAATCCATGCGGAACACATGATGTAGCTTCAAATCAATGCAATGTGTAAGGTTTACCTTCAAATCAATACGATGTATAAGGTTTAGCTTCAAATCCATGGGAAACAAATGATTTAGCTACAAATACTTGCGATATAAGTGATATAGCTTCAAATGCTGGCGAAATAAACGAGTTGGCTTAAAATCCATGCGAAACACATGTTGGAGCATCAAATCAATGCGATGTAGAAGGTTTAGCTTCAAATCCATGCGAAAGAAATGCTTTAGCTTCAAATACTTGCGATATAAGTGATGTAGCTTCAAATGCAGGCGAAATAAACGAGTTGGCTTCAAATCCAAACGAAACACATGTTGTAGCTACAAATCAATGCGATGTATAAGGTTTATCTTCAAATCCATGCGAAACAAATGATTTAGCTACAAATACTTGCGATATAAGTGATATAGCTTCAAATGCTGGCGAAATAAACGAGTTGGCTTCAAATCAATGCGAAACACATGTTGTAGCATCAAATCAATGCGATGTAGAAGGCTTTTGCTTCAAATCCATGCGAAAGAAATGCTTTAGCTTCAAATACTTGCGATATAAGTGATGTAGCTTCAAATGCAGGCGAAATAAACGAGTTAGCTTCAAATCCTTACGGAACACATGATGTAGCTTCAAATCAATGCGATGTAGATGGTTTAGAATCAAATCCATGCGAAACAAATGATTTAGTTACAAATACTTGCGATATAAGTGATATAGCTTCAAATGCTGGCGAAATAAACGATTTTACTTCAAATCCATGCGAAACCCCTTGATGTAGCTTTAAATCAATGCGATGTAGAAGGTTTAGATTCAAATCCATGCGAAAGAAATGCTTTAGCTTCAAATACTTGCGATATAAGTGATGTAGCTTCAAATGCTGGCGAAATAAACGAGTTGGCTTCAAATCCATGCGAAACACATGTTGTAACATCAAATCATTGCGATGTAGAAGGCTTAGCTTCAAATCCATGCGAAAGAAATGTTTTAGCTTCAAATAATTGCGATATAAGTGATGTGGCTTCAAATGCAGGCGAAATAAACGAGTTAGCTTCAAATTCATGCGGAACACATGATGTAGATTCAAATCAATGCGATGTATAAGGTTTAGCTTCAAATCCATGCGAAACAAATGATTTAGCTACAAATACTTGCGATATAAGTGATGTAGCTTCAAATGCTGGCGAAATAAACGAGCTAGCTTCAAATCCATGCGGAACACATGATGTAGCTACAAATCAATGCGATGTATAAGGTTTATCTTCAAATCCATGCGAAACAAATGATTTAGCTACAAATACTTGCGATATAATTGATATAGCTTCAAATGCTGGCGAAATAAACGAGTTGGCTTCAAATCCATGCGAAACACATGTTGTAGCATCAAATCAATGCGATGTAGAAGGTTTAGCATCAAATGCATGCGAAAAAAATGCTTTAGCTTCAAATACTTACGATATATTGATGTAGCTTCAAATGCCGGGAAATAAACTAGTTAGCTTCAAATCCATGCGGAACACATGATGTAGTTTCAAAGCAATGCGATGTAGATGGCATAGATTCAAATCCATGCGAAACAAATGATTTAGCTTCAAATACTTGCGATATAAGTGATAAAGCTGCAAATGCTGGCGAAATAAACGAGATAGCTTCAAATCCATGCGAAACAAATGATTTAGCTACAAATACTTGCGATATAAGTGATATAGCTTCAAATGCTGGCGAAATAAACGAGTTGGCTTAAAATCCATGCGAAACACATGTTGGAGCATCAAATCAATGCGATGTAGAAGGTTTAGCTTCAAATCCATGCGAGAGAAATGCTTTAGCTTCAAATACTTGCGATATAAGTGATGTAGCTTCAAATGCAGGCGAAATAAACGAGCTAGCTTCAAATCCGTGCGGAACACATGATGTAGCTACAAATCAATGCGATGTATAAGGTTTAGCTTCAAATCCATGCGAAACAAACGATTTAGATACAAATACTTGCGATATAAGTGATGTAGCTTCAAATGCAGGCGAAATAAACGAGCTAGCTTCAAATCCGTGCGGAACACATGATGAAGCTACAAATCAATGCGATGTATAAGGTTTATCTTCAAATCCATGCGAAACAAATGATTTAGCTACAAATACTTGCGATATAAGTGATATAGCTTCAAATGCTGGCGAAATAAACGAGTTGGCTTCAAATCAATGCGAAACACATGTTGTAGCATCAAATCAATGCGATGCAGAAGGCTTTTGCTTCAAATCCATGCGAAAGAAATGCTTTAGCTTCAAATACTTGCGATATAAGTGATGTAGCTTCAAATGCAGGCGAAATAAACGATGTAGCTTCAAATCCATGCGGAACACATGATGTAGCTTCAAATCAATGCAATGTGTAAGGTTTACCTTCAAATCAATACGATGTATAAGGTTTAGCTTCAAATCCATGGGAAACAAATGATTTTGCTTCAAATACTTGCGATATAAGTGATATAGCTTCAAATGCTGGCGAAATAAACGAGATAGCTTCAAATCCATGCGAAACCCACGATGTTGCTTCAAATCAATGCGATGTAGATGGTTTAGAATCAAATCCATGCGAAACAAATGATATAGCTACAAATACTTGCGATATAAGTGATGTAGCTTCAAATGCAAGCGAAATAAACGAGTTAGCTTCAAATGCATGCGGAACACATGATGTAGCTTCAAATCAATGCGATCTATAAGGTTTAGCTTCAAATCCATGCGAAACAAATGATTTAGCTTCCAATACTTACGATATAAGTGATATAGCTTCAAATGCTGGCGAAATAAACGAGATAGCTTCAAATCCATGCGCAACCCACGATGTAGCTTCAAATTAATGCGATGTAGAAGGTTTAGCTTCAAATCCATTCGAAACAAATGATATAGCTACAAATACTTGCGATATAAGTGATGTAGCTTCAAATGCTGGCGAAATAAACGAGTTAGCTTAAAATCCATGCGAAACACATGTTGGAGCATCAAATCAATGCGATGTAGAAGGTTTAGCTTCAAATCCATGCGAAAGAAATGCTTTAGCTTCAAATACTTGCGATAAAAGTGATGTAGCTTCAAATGCCGGGAAATAAACGAGTTAGCTTCAAATCCATGCGGAACACATGATTTAGTTACAAATACTTGCGATATAATTGATATAGCTTCAAATGCTGGCGAAATAAACGAGTTGGCTTCAAATCAATGCGAAACACATGTTGTAGCATCAAATCAATGCGATGCAGAAGGCTTTTGCTTCAAATCCATGCGAAAGAAATGCTTTAGCTTCAAATACTTGCGATATAAGTGATGTAGCTTCAAATGCAGGCGAAATAAACGATTTAGCTTCAAATCCATGCGGAACACATGATGTAGCTTCAAATCAATGCAATGTGTAAGGTTTACCTTCAAATCAATACGATGTATAAGGTTTAGCTTCAAATCCATGGGAAACAAATGATTTAGCTACAAATACTTGCGATATAAGTGATATAGCTTCAAATGCTGGCGAAATAAACGAGTTGGCTTAAAATCCATGCGAAACACATGTTGGAGCATCAAATCAATGCGATGTAGAAGGTTTAGCTTCAAATCCATGCGAAAGAAATGCTTTAGCTTCAAATACTTGCGATATAAGTGATGTAGCTTCAAATGCAGGCGAAATAAACGAGTTGGCTTCAAATCCAAACGAAACACATGTTGTAGCTACAAATCAATGCGATGTATAAGGTTTATCTTCAAATCCATGCGAAACAAATGATTTAGCTACAAATACTTGCGATATAAGTGATATAGCTTCAAATGCTGGCGAAATAAACGAGTTGGCTTCAAATCAATGCGAAACACATGTTGTAGCATCAAATCAATGCGATGTAGAAGGCTTTTGCTTCAAATCCATGCGAAAGAAATGCTTTAGCTTCAAATACTTGCGATATAAGTGATGTAGCTTCAAATGCAGGCGAAATAAACGAGTTAGCTTCAAATCCTTACGGAACACATGATGTAGCTTCAAATCAATGCGATGTAGATGGTTTAGAATCAAATCCATGCGAAACAAATGATTTAGTTACAAATACTTGCGATATAAGTGATATAGCTTCAAATGCTGGCGAAATAAACGATTTTACTTCAAATCCATGCGAAACCCCTTGATGTAGCTTTAAATCAATGCGATGTAGAAGGTTTAGATTCAAATCCATGCGAAAGAAATGCTTTAGCTTCAAATACTTGCGATATAAGTGATGTAGCTTCAAATGCTGGCGAAATAAACGAGTTGGCTTCAAATCCATGCGAAACACATGTTGTAACATCAAATCATTGCGATGTAGAAGGCTTAGCTTCAAATCCATGCGAAAGAAATGTTTTAGCTTCAAATAATTGCGATATAAGTGATGTGGCTTCAAATGCAGGCGAAATAAACGAGTTAGCTTCAAATTCATGCGGAACACATGATGTAGATTCAAATCAATGCGATGTATAAGGTTTAGCTTCAAATCCATGCGAAACAAATGATTTAGCTACAAATACTTGCGATATAAGTGATGTAGCTTCAAATGCTGGCGAAATAAACGAGCTAGCTTCAAATCCATGCGGAACACATGATGTAGCTACAAATCAATGCGATGTATAAGGTTTATCTTCAAATCCATGCGAAACAAATGATTTAGCTACAAATACTTGCGATATAATTGATATAGCTTCAAATGCTGGCGAAATAAACGAGTTGGCTTCAAATCCATGCGAAACACATGTTGTAGCATCAAATCAATGCGATGTAGAAGGTTTAGCATCAAATGCATGCGAAAAAAATGCTTTAGCTTCAAATACTTACGATATATTGATGTAGCTTCAAATGCCGGGAAATAAACTAGTTAGCTTCAAATCCATGCGGAACACATGATGTAGTTTCAAAGCAATGCGATGTAGATGGCATAGATTCAAATCCATGCGAAACAAATGATTTAGCTTCAAATACTTGCGATATAAGTGATAAAGCTGCAAATGCTGGCGAAATAAACGAGATAGCTTCAAATCCATGCGAAACAAATGATTTAGCTACAAATACTTGCGATATAAGTGATATAGCTTCAAATGCTGGCGAAATAAACGAGTTGGCTTAAAATCCATGCGAAACACATGTTGGAGCATCAAATCAATGCGATGTAGAAGGTTTAGCTTCAAATCCATGCGAGAGAAATGCTTTAGCTTCAAATACTTGCGATATAAGTGATGTAGCTTCAAATGCAGGCGAAATAAACGAGCTAGCTTCAAATCCGTGCGGAACACATGATGTAGCTACAAATCAATGCGATGTATAAGGTTTATCTTCAAATCCATGCGAAACAAATGATTTAGCTACAAATACTTGCGATATAAGTGATATAGCTTCAAATGCTGGCGAAATAAACGAGTTGGCTTCAAATCCATACGAAACACATGTTGTAGCATCAAATCAATGCGATGTAGAAGGTTTAGCTTCAAATCCATGCGAAAGAAATGCTTTAGCTTCAAATACTTGCGATATAAGTGATGTAGCTTCAAATGCAGGCGAAATAAACGAGTTAGCTTCAAATCCATGCGGAACACATGATGTAGCTTCAAATCAATGCGATGTAGATGGTTTAGAATCAAATCCATGCGAAACAAATGATTTAGTTACAAATACTTGCGATATAAGTGATATAGCTTCAAATGCTGGCGAAATAAACGAGTTGGCTTCAAATCCAAACGAAACACATGTTGTAGCATCAAATCAATGCGATGTAGAAGGTTTAGCTTCAAATCCATGCGAAAGAAATGCTTTAGCATCAAATACTTGCGATATAAGTGATGTAGCTTCAAATGCAGGCGAAATAAACGAGTTAGCTTCAAATCCTTACGGAACACATGATGTAGCTTCAAATCAATGCGATGTAGATTGTTTAGAATCAAATCCATGCGAAACAAATGATTTAGTTACAAATACTTGCGATATAAGTGATATAGATTCAAATGCTGGCGAAATAAACGATTTTGCATCAAATCCATGCGAAACCTCTTGATGTAGATTTAAATCAATGCGATGTAGAAGGTTTAGATTCAAATCCATGCGAAAGAAATGCTTTAGCTTAAAATACTTGCGATATAAGTGATGTAGCTTCAAATGCAGGCGAAATAAACGATTTAGCTTCAAATCCATGCGGAGTACATGATGTAGCTTCTAATCAATGCAATGTGTAAGGTTTATCTTCAAATCAATACGATGTATAAGGTTTAGCTTCAAATCCATGGGAAACAAATGATTTAGCTACAAATACTTGCGCTATATGTTATATAGCTGCAAATGCTGGCGAAGTGAACGAGATAGCTTCAAATCCTTGCGAAACAAATGATTTAGCTACAAATACTTGCAATATAAGTGATATAGCTTCAAATGCTGGCGAAATAAACGAGTTGGCTTCAAATCAATGCGAAACACATGTTGTAGCATCAAATCAATGCGATGTAGAAGGCTTTTGCTTCAAATCCATGCGAAAGAAATGCTTTAGTTTCAAATACTTGCGATATAAGTGGTGTAGCTTCAAATGCAGGCGAAATAAACGATTTAGCTTCAAATCCATGCGGAACACATGATATAGTTACAAATACTTGCGATATAATTGATATAGCTTCAAATGCTGGCGAAATAAACGAGTTGGCTTCAAATCAATGCGAAACACATGTTGTAGCATCAAATCAATGCGATGCAGAAGGCTTTTGCTTCAAATCCATGCGAAAGAAATGCTTTAGATTCAAATACTTGCGATATAAGTGATATAGCTTCAAATGCTGGCGAAATAAACGAGTTGGCTTCAAATCCATACGAAACACATGTTGTAGCATCAAATCAATGCGATGTAGAAGGTTTAGCTTCAAATCCATGCGAAAGAAATGCTTTAGCTTCAAATACTTGCGATATAAGTGATAGAGCTTCAAATGCAGGCGAAATAAACGAGTTAGCTTCAAATCCTTACGGAACACATGATGTAGCTTCAAATCAATGCGATGTAGATGGTTTAGAATCAAATCCATGCGAAAGAAATGGTTTAGCTTCAAATACTTGCGGTATAAGTGATATAGCTTCAAATGCAGGCGAAATAAACGAGCTAGCTTCAAATCCATGCGGAACACATGATGTAGCTACAAATCAATGCGATGTATAAGGTTTATCTTCAAATCCATGCGAAACAAATGATTTAGCTACAAATACTTGCGATATAAGTGATATAGCTTCAAATGCTGGCGAAATAAACGAGTTGGCTTAAAATCCATGCGAAACACATGTTGTAGCATCAAATCAATGCGATGTAGAAGGCGTTTGCTTCAAATCCATGCGAAAGAAATGCTTTAGCTTCAAATACTTGCGATATAAGTGATGTAGCTTCGAATGCAGGCGAAATAAACGATTTAGCTTCAAATCCATGCGGAACACATGATGTAGCTTCAAATCAATGCAATGTGTAAGGTTTACCTTCAAATCAATACGATGTATAAGGTTTAGCTTCAAATCCATGTGAAACAAATGATTTTGCTTCAAATACTTGCGATATAAGTGATATAGCTTCAAATGTTGGCGAAATAAACGAAATAGCTCCAAATCCTTGCGAAACCCACGATGTAGCTTCAAATTAATGCGATGTAGAAGGTTTAGCTTCAAATCCATGCGGAACAAACGATATAGCTACAAATACTTGAGATATAAGTGATGTAGTTTCAAATGCTGGCGAAATAAACGAGTTGGCTTCAAATCCATACGAAACACACGTTGTAGCATCAAATCAATGCGATGTAGAAGGTTTAGCTTCAAATGCATGCGAAAGAAATGCTTTAGATTCAAATACTTGCGATATAAGTGATGTAGCTTCATATGCAGGCGAAATAAACGAGTTAGCTTCAAATCCATGCGGAACACATGATGTAGCTTCAAATCAATGCGATGTAGATGGTTTAGAATCAAATCCATGCGAAATAAATGATTTAGCTTCAAATACTTGCGATATAAGTGATATAGCTGCAAATGCTGGCGAAATAAACGAGATAGCTTCAAATCCATGCGAAACAAATGTTGTAGCATCAAATCAATGCGATGTAGAAGGTTTAGCTTCAAATCCATGTGGAAGAAATGCTTTAGCTTCAAATACTTGCGATATAAGTGATGTAGCTTCAAATGCAGGCGAAATAAACGAGTTAGCTTCAAATGCATGCGGAACACATGATGTAGCTTCAAATCAATGCGATCTATAAGGTTTAGCTTCAAATCCATGCGAAACAAATGATTTAGCTTTCAATACTTACGATATATTGATGTAGCTTCAAATGCCGGGAAATAAACGAGATAGCTTCAAATCCATGCGAAACAAATGATTTAGCTACAAATACTTGCGATATAAGTGATATAGCTTCAAATGCTGGCGAAATAAACGAGTTGGCTTCAAATCCATACGAAACACATGTTGTAGCATCAAATCAATGCGATGTAGAAGGTTTAGCTTCAAATCCATGCGAAAGAAATGCTTTAGCTTCAAATACTTGCGATATAAGTGATGTAGCTTCAAATGCAGGCGAAATAAACGATTTAGCTTCAAATCCATGCGGAACACATGATGTAGCTTCAAATCAATGCAATGTGTAAGGTTTACTTTCAAATCAATACGATGTATAAGGTTTAGCTTCAAATCCATGGGAAACAAATGATTTTGCTTCAAATACTTGCGATATAAGTGATATAGCTTCAAATGTTGGCGAAATAAACGAAATAGCTCCAAATCCATGCGAAACCCACGATGTAGCTTCAAATTAATGCGATGTAGAAGGTTTAGCTTCAATTCCATGCGGAACAAACGATATAGCTACAAATACTTGCGATATAATTGATGTAGCTTCAAATGCTGGCGAAATAAACGAGTTGGCTTCAAATCCATACGAAACACACGTTGTAGCATCAAATCAATGCGATGTAGAAGGTTTAGCTTCAAATGCATGCGAAAGAAATGCTTTAGCTTCAAATACTTGCGATATAAGTGATGTAGCTTCATATGCAGGCGAAATAAACGAGTTAGCTTCAAATCCATGCGGAACACATGATGTAGCTTCAAATCAATGCGATGTAGATGGTTTAGAATCAAATCCATGCGAAATAAATGATTTAGCTACAAATACTTGCGATATAAGTGATATAGCTGCAAATGCTGGCGAAATAAACGAGATAGCTTCAAATCCATGCGAAACAAATGTTGTAGCATCAAATCAATGCGATGTAGAAGGTTTAGCTTCAAATCGATGTGGAAGAAATGCTTTAGCTTCAAATACTTGCGATATAAGTGATGTAGCTTCAAATGCAGGCGAAATAAACGAGTTAGCTTCAAATGCATGCGGAACACATGATGTAGCTTCAAATCAATGCGATCTATCAGGTTTAGCTTCAAATCCATGCGAAACAAATGATTTAGCTTTCAATACTTACGATATAAGTGATATAGCTTCAAATGCTGGCGAAATAAACGATTTTGCTTCAAATCCATGCGAAACCCACGATGTAGCTTCAAATCAATGCGATGTAGATGGTTTAGAATCAAATCCATGCGAAAGAAATTCTTTAGCATAAAATACATGCGATATAAGTGATGTAGCTTCAAATGCAGGCGAAATAAACGATTTAGCTTCAAATCCATGCGGAGCACATGATGTAGCTTCTAATCAATGCAATGTGTAAGGTTTATCTTCAAATCAATACGATGTATAAGGTTTAGCTTCAAATCCATGGGAAACAAATGATTTAGCTACAAATACTTGCGATATAATTTATATAGCTGCAAATGCTGGCGAAGTAAACGAGATAGCTTCAAATACTTGCGAAACAAATAATTTAGCTACAAATACTTGCGATATAAGTGATATAGCTTCAAATGCTGGCGAAATAAACGAGTTGGCTTCAAATCCATGCGAAACACATGTTGTAACATCAAATCATTGTGATGTAGAAGGCTTAACTTCAAATCCATGCGATAGAAATGCTTCAGCTTCAAATACTTGCGATATAAGTGATGTAGCTTCAAATGCAGGCGAAATAAACGAGCTAGCTTCAAATCCATGCGGAACACATGATGTAGCTACAAATCAATGCGATGCATAAGGTTTATCTTCAAATCCATGCGAAACAAATGATTTAGCTACAAATACTTGCGATATAAGTGATATAGCTTCAAATGCTGGCGAAATAAACGAGTTGGCTTCAAATCCATACGAAACACATGTTGTAGCATCAAATCAATGCGATGTAGAAGGTTTAACTTCAAATCCATGCGAAAGAAATGCTTTAGCTTCAAATACTTGCGATATAAGTGATGTAGCTTAAATGCAGGCGAAATAAACGAGTTGGCTTCAAATCCAAACGAAACACATGTTGTAGCATCAAATCAATGCGATGTAGAAGGTTTAGCTTCAAATCGATGCGAAAGAAATGCTTTAGCATCAAATACTTGCAATATAAGTGATAGAGCTTCAAATGCAGGCGAAATAAACGAGTTAGCATCAAATCCTTACGGAACACATGATGTAGCTTCAAATCAATGCGATGTAGATGGTTTAGAATCAAATCCATGCGAAAGAAATGCTTTAGCTTCAAATACTTGCGGTATAAGTGATATATCTTCAAATGCAGGCGAAATAAACGAGCTAGCTTCAAATCCATGCGGAACACATGATGTAGCTACAAATCAATGCGATGTATAAGGTTTATCTTCAAATCCATGCGAAACAAATGATTTAGCTACAAATACTTGCGATATAATTGATATAGCTTCAAATGCTGGCGAAATAAACGAGTTGGCTTAAAATCCATGCGAAACACATGTTGTAGCATCAAATCAATGCGATGTAGAAGGCGTTTGCTTCAAATCCATGCGAAAGAAATGCTTTAGCTTCAAATACTTGCGATATAAGTGATGTAGCTTCGAATGCAGGCGAAATAAACGATTTAGCTTCAAATCCATGCGGAACACATGATGTAGCTTCAAATCAATGCAATGTGTAAGGTTTACCTTCAAATCAATACGATGTATAAGGTTTAGTTTCAAATCCATGTGAAACAAATGATTTTGCGTCAAATACTTGCGATATAAGTGATATAGCTTCAAATGTTGGCGAAATAAACGAAATAGCTCCAAATCCTTGCGAAACCCACGATGTAGCTTCAAATTAATGCGATGTAGAAGGTTTAGCTTCAAATCCATGCGGAACAAACGATATAGCTACAAATACTTGCGATATAAGTGATGTAGCTTCAAATGCTGGCGAAATAAACGAGTTGGCTTCAAATCCATACGAAACACACGTTGTAGCATCAAATCAATGCGATGTAGAAGGTTTAGCTTCAAATGCATGCGAAAGAAATGCTTTAGATTCAAATACTTGCGATATAAGTGATGTAGCTTCATATGCAGGCGAAATAAACGAGTTAGCTTCAAATCCATGCGGAACACATGATGTAGCTTCAAATCAATGCGATGTAGATGGTTTAGAATCAAATCCATGCGAAATAAATGATTTAGCTTCAAATACTTGCGATATAAGTGATATAGCTGCAAATGCTGGCGAAATAAACGAGATAGCTTCAAATCCATGCGAAACAAATGTTGTAGCATCAAATCAATGCGATGTAGAAGGTTTAGCTTCAAATCCATGTGGAAGAAATGCTTTAGCTTCAAATACTTGCGATATAAGTGATGTAGCTTCAAATGCAGGCGAAATAAACGAGTTAGCTTCAAATGCATGCGGAACACATGATGTAGCTTCAAATCAATGCGATCTATAAGGTTTAGCTTCAAATCCATGCGAAACAAATGATTTAGCTTTCAATACTTACGATATATTGATGTAGCTTCAAATGCCGGGAAATAAACGAGTTAGCTTCAAATCCATGCGGAACACATGATGTAGTTTCAAATCAATGCGATGTAGATGGCATAGATTCAAATCCATGCGAAACAAATGATTTAGCTTCAAATACTTGCGATATAAGTGATATAGCTGCAAATGCTGGCGAAATAAACGAGATAGCTTCAAATCCATGCGAAACAAATGATTTAGCTACAAATACTTGCGATATAAGTGATATAGCTTCAAATGCTGGCGAAATAAACGAGTTGGCTTAAAATCCATGCGAAACACATGTTGGAGCATCAAATCAATGCGATGTAGAAGGTTTAGCTTCAAATCCATGCGAGAGAAATGCTTTAGCTTCAAATACTTGCGATATAAGTGATGTAGCTTCAAATGCAGGCGAAATAAACGAGCTAGCTTCAAATCCGTGCGGAACACATGATGTAGCTACAAATCAATGCGATGTATAAGGTTTATCTTCAAATCCATGCGAAACAAATGATTTAGCTACAAATACTTTCGATATAAGTGATATAGCTTCAAATGCTGGCGAAATAAACGAGTTGGCTTCAAATCCATACGAAACACATGTTGTAGCATCAAATCAATGCGATGTAGAAGGTTTAGCTTCAAATCCATGCGAAAGAAATGCTTTAGCTTCAAATACTTGCGATATAAGTGATGTAGCTTCAAATGCAGGCGAAATAAACGAGTTGGCTTCAAATCCAAACGAAACACATGTTGTAGCATCAAATCAATGCGATGTAGAAGGTTTAGCTTCAAATCGATGCGAAAGAAATGCTTTAGCATCAAATACTTGCAATATAAGTGATAGAGCTTCAAATGCAGGCGAAATAAACGAGTTAGCTTCAAATCCTTACGGAACACATGATGTAGCTTCAAATCAATGCGATGTAGATGGTTTAGAATCAAATCCATGCGAAAGAAATGCTTTAGCTTCAAATACTTGCGGTATAAGTGATATAGATTCAAATGCAGGCGAAATAAACGAGCTAGCTTCAAATCCATGCGGAACACATGATGTAGCTACAAATCAATGCGATGTATAAGGTTTATCTTCAAATCCATGCGAAACAAATGATTTAGCTACAAATACTTGCGATATAAGTGATATAGCTTCAAATGCTGGCGAAATAAACGAGTTGGCTTCAAATCCATACGAAACACATGTTGTAGCATCAAATCAATGCGATGTAGAAGGTTTAACTTCAAATCCATGCGAAAGAAATGCTTTAGCTTCAAATACTTGCGATATAAGTGATGTAGCTTCATATGCAGGCGAAATAAACGAGTTAGCTTCAAATCCATGCGGAACACATGATGTAGCTTCAAATCAATGCGATGTAGATGGTTTAGAATCAAATCCATGCGAAATAAATGATTTAGCTACAAATACTTGCGATATAAGTGATATAGCTGCAAATGCTGGCGAAATAAACGAGATAGCTTCAAATCCATGCGAAACAAATGTTGTAGCATCAAATCAATGCGATGTAGAAGGTTTAGCTTCAAATCGATGTGGAAGAAATGCTTTAGCTTCAAATACTTGCGATATAAGTGATGTAGCTTCAAATGCAGGCGAAATAAACGAGTTAGCTTCAAATGCATGCGGAACACATGATGTAGCTTCAAATCAATGCGATCTATCAGGTTTAGCTTCAAATCCATGCGAAACAAATGATTTAGCTTTCAATACTTACGATATAAGTGATATAGCTTCAAATGCTGGCGAAATAAACGATTTTGCTTCAAATCCATGCGAAACCCACGATGTAGCTTCAAATCAATGCGATGTAGATGGTTTAGAATCAAATCCATGCGAAAGAAATGCTTTAGCATAAAATACATGCGATATAAGTGATGTAGATTCAAATGCAGGCGAAATAAACGATTTAGCTTCAAATCCATGCGGAGCACATGATGTAGCTTCTAATCAATGCAATGTGTAAGGTTTATCTTCAAATCAATACGATGTATAAGGTTTAGCTTCAAATCCATGGGAAACAAATGATTTAGCTACAAATACTTGCGATATAATTTATATAGCTGCAAATGCTGGCGAAGTAAACGAGATAGCTTCAAATACTTGCGAAACAAATAATTTAGCTACAAATACTTGCGATATAAGTGATATAGCTTCAAATGCTGGCGAAATAAACGAGTTGGCTTCAAATCCATGCGAAACACATGTTGTAACATCAAATCATTGTGATGTAGAATGCTTAACTTCAAATCCATGCGATAGAAATGCTTCAGCTTCAAATACTTGCGATATAAGTGATGTAGCTTCAAATGCAGGCGAAATAAACGAGCTAGCTTCAAATCCATGCGGAACACATGATGTAGCTACAAATCAATGCGATGCATAAGGATTATCTTCAAATCCATGCGAAACAAATGATTTAGCTACAAATACTTGCGATATAAGTGATATAGCTTCAAATGCTGGCGAAATAAACGAGTTGGCTTAAAATCCATGCGAAACACATGTTGGAGCATCAAATCAATGCGATGTAGAAGGTTTAGCTTCAAATCCATGCGAAACAAATGATATAGCTACAAATACTTGCGATATAAGTGATGTAGCTTCAAATGCTGGCGAAATAAACGAGTTGGCTTCAAATCCATACGAAACACACGTTGTAGCATCAAATCAATGCGATGTAGAAGGTTTAGTTTCAAATGCATGCGAAAGAAATGCTTTAGCTTCAAATACTTGCGATATAAGTGATGTGGCTTCAAATGCAGGCGAAATAAACGAGTTAGCTTCAAATCCATGCGGAACACATGATGTAGATTCAAATCAATGCGATGTATAAGGTTTAGCTTCAAATCCATGCGAAACAAATGATTTAGCTACAAATACTTGCGATATAAGTGATGTAGCTTCAAATGCTGGCGAAATAAACGAGCTAGCTTCAAATCCATGCGGAACACATGATGTAGCTACAAATCAATGCGATGTATAAGGTTTATCTTCAAATCCATGCGAAACAAATGGTTTAGCTACAAATACTTGCGATATAAGTGATATAGCTTCAAATGCTGGCGAAATAAACGAGTTGGCTTCATATCCATGCGAAACACATGTTGTAGCATCAAATCAATGCGATGTAGAAGGTTTAGCATCAAATGCATGCGAAAAAAATGCTTTAGCTTCAAATACTTACGATATATTGATGTAGCTTCAAATGCCGGGAAATAAACGAGTTAGCTTCAAATCCATGCGGAACACATGATGTAGCTTCAAATCAATGTGATGTAGATGGTTTAGAATCAAATCCATGCGAAACAAATGATTTAGTTACAAATACTTGCGATATAAGTGATATAGCTTCAAATGCTGGCGAAATAAACGAGTTGGATTCAAATCCATACGAAACACATGTTGTAGCATCAAATCAATGCGATGTAGAAGGGTTAGCTTCAAATCCATGCGAAAGAAATGCTTTAGCTTCAAATACTTGCGATATAAGTGATGTAGCTTCAAATGCAGCCGAAATAAACGAATTGGCTTCAAATCCATGAGAAACACATGTTGTAGCATGAAATCAATGCGATGTAGAAGGCTTTTGCTTCAAATCCATGCGAAAGAAATGCTTTAGCTTCAAATACTTGAGATATAAGTGATGTAGCTTCAAATGCAGGCGAAATAAACGATTCAGCTTCAAATCCATGCGGAACACATGATGTAGCTACAAATCAATGCGATGTATAAGGTTTATCTTCAAATCCATGCGAAACAAATGATTTAGCTTCAAATACTTGCGATATAAGTGATGTAGCTTCAAATGCAGGCGAAATAAACGATTTAGCTTCAAATCCATGCGGAACACATGATGTAGCTTCAAATCAATGCAATGTGTAAGGTTTACCTACAAATCAATACGATGTATAAGGTTTAGCTTCAAATCCATGGGAAACAAATGATTTTGCTTCAAATACTTGCGATATAAGTGATATAGCTTCAAATGCTGGCGAAATAAACGAGATAGCTTCAAATCCATGCGAAACCCACGATGTAGCTTGAAATTAATGCGATGTAGAAGGTTTAGCTTCAAATCCATTCGAAACACATGATATAGCTACAAATACTTGCGATATAAGTGATGTAGCTTCAAATGCTGGCGAAATAAACGAGTTAGCTTAAAATCCATGCGAAACACATGTTGGAGCATCAAATCAATGCGATGTAGAAGGTTTAGCTTCAAATCCATGCGAAAGAAATGCTTTAGCTTCAAATACTTGCGATAAAAGTGATGTAGCTTCAAATGCCGGGAAATAAACGAGTTAGCTTCAAATCCATGCGGAACACATGATGTAGCTTCAAATCAATGTGATGTAGATGGCTTAGAATCAAATCCATGCGAAACAAATGATTTAGTTACAAATACTTGCGATATAAGTGATATAGCTTCAAATGCTGGCGAAATAAACGAGATAGCTTCAAATCCATGCGAAACCCACGATGTAGCTTCAAATGAATGCGATGTAGATGGTTTAGAATCAAATCCATGCGAAACAAATGATTTAGCTTCAAGTACTTGCGATATAAGAGATATAGCTCCAAACGCAAGCGAAATAAACGAGTTAGCTTCAAATCCATGCGGAACACATGATGTAGCTTCAAATCAATGCGATCTATAAGGTTTAGCTTCAAATCCATGCGAAACAAATGATTTAGCCTCAAATACTTGCGATATAAGTGATATAGCTTCAAATTCTGGCGAAATAATCGAGTTAGCTTCAAATCCATGCGATACACATGATGTAGCTTCAAATTAATGCGATGTAGAAGGATTGGCTTGAGAACCATGCGAAACAAATGATTTAGCTTCAAATACTTGCGATATAAGTGATATAGCTTGAAATGCTGGCGAAATAAACGAGATAGCTTCAAATCCATGCGAAACCCACGATGCAGCTTTAAATATATGCGATGTAGAAGGCTTAGCTTCAAATCCATGCGAAAGAAATGTTTTAGCTTCAAATAATTGCGATATAAGTGATGTGGCTTCAAATGCAGGCGAAATAAACGAGTTAGCTTCAAATCCATGCGGAACACATGATGTAGCATCAAATCAATGCGATGTAGAAGGTTTAGCTTCAAATGCATGCGAAAGAAGTGCTTTAGCTTCAAATACTTGCGATATAAGTGATGTAGCTTCAAATGCAGGCGAAATAAACGAGCTAGCTTCAAATCCATGCGGAACACATGATGTAGCTACAAATCAATGCGATGTATAAGGTTTATCTTCAAATCCATGCGAAACAAATGATTTAGCTACAAATACTTGCGATATAAGTGATATAGCTTCAAATGCTGGCGAAATAATCGAGTTGGCTTAAAATCCATGCGAAACACATGTTGTAGCATCAAATCAATGCGATGTAGAAGGTTTAGCTTCAAATCCATGTGGAAGAAATGCTTTAGCTTCAAATACTTGCGATATAAGTGATATAGCTTCAAATGCTGGCGAAATAAACGAGTTGGCTTAAAATCCATGCGAAACACATGTTGTAGCATCAAATCAATGCGATGTAGAAGGCTTTTGCTTCAAATCCATGCGAAAGAAATGCTTTAGCTTCAAATACTTGCGGTATAAGTGATGTAGCTTCAAATGCAGGCGAAATAAACGATTTAGCTTCAAATCCATGCGAAACCCACGATGTAGCTTCAAATCAATGCGATGTAGAAGGTTTAGCTTCGAATCCATGCGAAACAAATGATTTAGCTACAAATACTTGCGATATAAGTGATATAGCTTCAAATGCTGGCGAAATAAACGAGTTGGCTTCAAATCCATGCGAAACACATGTTGTAACATCAAATCATTGCGATGTAGAAGGCTTAGCTTCAAATCCATGCGAAAGAAATGTTTTAGCTTCAAATAATTGCGATATAAGTGATGTGGCTTCAAATGCAGGCGAAATAAACGAGTTAGCTTCAAATCCATGCGGAACACATGATGTAGATTCAAATCAATGCGATGTATAAGGTTTAGCTTCAAATCCATGCGAAACAAATGATTTAGCTACAAATACTTGCGATATAAGTGATGTAGCTTCAAATGCTGGCGAAATAAACGAGCTAGCTTCAAATCCATGCGGAACACATGATGTAGCTACAAATCAATGCGATGTATAAGGTTTAGCTTCAAATCCATGCGAAACAAATGATATAGTTACAAATACTTGCGATATAAGTGATGTAGCTTCAAATGCTGGCGAAATAAACGAGTTGGCTTCAAATCCATACGAAACACACGTTGTAGGATCAAATCAATGCGATGTAGAAGGTTTAGCTTCAAATGCATGCGAAAGAAATGCTTTAGCTTCAAATACTTGCGATATAAGTGATGTAGCTTTATATGCAGGCGAAATAAACGAGTTAGCTTCAAATCCATGCGGAACACATGATGTAGCTTCAAATCAATGCGATGTAGATGGTTTAGAATCAAATCCATGCGAAATAAATGATTTAGCTTCAAATACTTGCGATATAAGTGATATAGCTGCAAATGCTGGCGAAATAAACGAGATAGCTTCAAATCCATGCGAAACAAATGTTGTAGCATCAAATCAATGCGATGTAGAAGGTTTAGCTTCAAATCCATGTGGAAGAACTGCTTTAGCTTCAAATACTTGCGATATAAGTGATGTAGCTTCAAATGCAGGCGAAATAAACGAGTTAGCTTCAAATGCATGCGGAACACATGATGTAGCTTCAAATCAATGCGATCTATAAGGTTTAGCTTCAAATCCATGCGAAACAAATGATTTAGCTTCCAATACTTACGATATAAGTGATATAGCTTCAAATGCTGGCGAAATAAACGAGATAGCTTCAAATCCATGCGAAACCCACGATGTTGCTTCAAATCAATGCGATGTAGATGGTTTAGAATCAAATCCATGCGAAACAAATGATTTAGCTTCAAGTACTTGTGATATAAGTGATATAGCTCCAAATGCAAGCGAAATAAACGAGTTAGCTTCAAATCCATGCGGAACACATGATGTAGCTTCAAATCAATGCGTACTATAAGGTTTAGCTTCAAATCCATGCGAAACAAATGATTTAGTTACAAATACTTGCGATATAAGTGATATAGCTTCAAATGCTGGCGAAATAAACGATTTTGCTTCAAATCCATGCGAAACCCCTTGATGTAGCTTTAAATCAATGCGATGTATAAGGTTTACCTTCAAATCCATGCGAAACAAATGATTTAGCTACAAATACTTGCGATATAAGTGATATAGCTTCAAATGCTGGCGAAATAAACGAGTTGGCTTAAAATCCATGCGAAACACATGTTGGAGCATCAAATCAATGCGATGTAGAAGGTTTAGCTTCATATCCATGCGAATGAAATGCTTTAGCTTCAAATACTTGCGATATAAGTGATGTAGCTTCAAATGCAGGCGAAATAAACGAGCTAGCTTCAAATCCGTGCGGAACACATGATGTAGCTACAAATCAATGCGATGTATAAGGTTTATCTTCAAATCCATGCGAAAGAAATGATTTAGCTACAAATACTTGCGATATAAGTGATATAGCTTCAAATGCTGGCGAAATAAACGAGTTGGCTTAAAATCCATGCGAAACACATGTAGTAGCATCAAATCAATGCGATGTAGAAGGCTTTTGCTTCAAATCCATGCGAAAGAAATGCTTTAGCTTCAAATAATTGCGATATAAGTGATGTGGCTTCAAATGCAGGCGAAATAAACGAGTTAGCTTCAAATCCATGCGGAACACATGATGTAGATTCAAATCAATGCGATGTATAAGGTTTAGCTTCAAATCCATGCGAAACAAATGATTTAGATACAAATACTTGCGATATAAGTGATGTAGCTGCAAATGCTGGCGAAATAAACGAGCTAGCTTCAAATCCATGCGGAACACATGATGTAGCTACAAATCAATGCGATGTATAAGGTTTATCTTCAAATCCATGCGAAACAAATGATTTAGCTACAAATACTTGCGATATAAGTGATATAGCTTCAAATGCTGGCGAAATAAACGAGTTGGCTTAAAATCCATGCGAAACACATTTTGGAGCATCAAATCAATGCGATGTAGAAGGTTT